>NC_072780.1:11809816-11978735 GCF_022539595.1 Amphiprion ocellaris
AAACCTGCTGTGAGTTGTGAAGTTCATGGGTTTAATGTAATGATAAAGCATCAGTGTGATCTTTCCTGCAATAATACATCATCATTTATTTGTTGATTAGGTTTTGTATCATTAATCTGAATATGCAAAGTACCTATTTTGTTAAAGTTATCAGATAAATGGAGTGAGTAAAAAGAGCAATATTTTCCTCTGAATTGTGTGTAGAGCAGAACTACAAAATGGAAATACCTTCTTTGTTTAAAGGCGGGTCTTGGTTTATTTTCAGGAGACATTTGTATTCATTCTCAAGCATCTTCGGCTTCTGTGAAGAAAAGAGAGGTTTCAACAATACAATATACAGTACAGACAAAGTGTAGTAAAAATACAATGAAAATTATCCAGTTATTTTTAAGTAGAGAAGAGGATTTTAAATTCTAAACTCAACATGAAGAAAAATTAAGTTATCAAACCAATTTTATTCAGTTACTTCAACTTAAATTTTGTTTTAAATCAACTTATGAAGGAATTTGAGTTTAAATTACACACATTATTAAGTTGATGTAATTACCAACATTACTCTGTCATCCCAACCCATCAAAATAATGTTTGCAACTTCAAAGGTTGATCTGAATTAGGAAATCTTGTTTTTAATTAAGTCGTACCAATAGGTCCCTTGAAATTGAGAGTGTACATTACCTTTGGCCTCTTCTCATGGGTGGTTGCACAGAGTGTATAATTGGTCCAAATCTTGTTGCTCTCCGGATGGTGAAACCATTGGCCATCTGCTCTACAGTATTTAGTCGCTTTTTCTGTAAAGAATAATTACGTTACAAAGTCCACTTCCTTTAAATAAAGTCAAAAGATTAATTGCTGAGAACACAACGAGACATCAGTAGAACAGAACATGGGTCACCTGTGGAGTCAAAGTCGGCAAAATAATCGGGACAGTTCTGGGAGGCGTATGTTTCTGCTGGAGTGTCATCCCAGCACAGCCAGCCATCCCAGGTATGACTGCAGTACAAACCTCCAACACAAAAAACAAAAACCTCTTGTTTGCAAGTCAGTCATGTAGGAAACATATTGATATAAAAAAGCCAACCGATTGGAGGACAAATGGAGTTACATGATGCGTTTCAGTACCAGACTTATTATAAGGTGGATCAGTCTTCATTTTCTCGAGGCATTTCTTCTCACTTTCAAGGATGTTTTTTTCTGAGCTGACCCCTGTGGCCTCTGTGGTGTGCTCTCCTGTAGCATCTCTTAACAAATCAGGGATTTCCTTCTGAAAACAACAATGAAAGATTAACTTATTAGTGTAGATAGAAACCAATAAAAGCTTTGTTTTGTTGAGTCAATGAACACACACCTGTGATTTGTCCTCTAAAGCTGGTTTACAGGTGGAGCCAATCTGGACCCAGTTACCTGATATGTCACAATATTTGGTCACTTTTTCTGTAGAAAAAAACACATTGGCAGGTTGACAACAGAATAATCCATCAACAACTTTCCTGAACGCTTCATATACGGTATTAAATTACTTCCAGGCACAGATTGCTGCTTCTGTTTATTTAGTGGAGAGTTCAGGAGCAAATCGTTGTATTCTTTGGCTTTGTCTTTCAGCAGTAGTATGTTGGCATAATCCAAACACATAAATCGGACCCTGAATCTTGGCACTTCCAAACAACAGCGATTAATTTTACTTGGCACAAGACATTAAAAGTAATGTCAAACTGAAATTTCCACCTCCGTTTTTTTTTTTCTTTTCTGGCAAATTCTCAAATGTCAGGCTTAAAACCACATGTACTGGAGGAGCCACGACTGGGCTAAGAATGAGATCACATCGCTCCCGACAACAACAGCAGTAGGCCGACTGCTTAGTCCTCGCTGACAGCTCATCAACTGTTCAACAGCCACCTCCAGCTGTACGTCTCCCCAGAGGCCTCATAGCAGCAGCAGCAGCAGCAGCAGCAGCAGCAGCAGCTTTTAAAGCATCCATAGGGGGACTTTTAGCGTCGCAGGCATTTTGGGAAGATCCTTTATGAGCCATCTCTAACAAAAACACCTTCTCTGTTCCCCATCCATCTCTCTGACTCCAGCTTCCCTGCATTTTTTTCCTGAATCCTTTTTTCTTTTTTTTTTTTTTTTGCTTCTCTTCCCCCCTCCACATACTCCTCATTCATCTCTCTGTCCTCTCCTTCACCTCCCCTCTCTTCATCATATTGCATCTCCTAAATCAGACACGACTTGACTCTGGATTTCTTCAACTAGACATTGCTGAGAGTTGCATTACTCACAATGTAAAAACTGCACATACTGTGGAAAATAGTTATGCAGCAATCCAAAAATTAAGTGTCCTTACATAATCAAAGCCCACGGTCAATTTCAATACTAATACATGTCTTTTTTCATTTTCTCTGGCTGATGTGATAGCCAGAGAAAATCATTTACCTTTTATTTAGTGTATGAATCTCTTCTTTGCCTACATGCCGATGTTCCAGGTATAATGTTTACCATGTTCACAGTCCTATAGTAATACCAACACTAATCACAAATTACAGCTGAGTCTTTAGTTTTGCATGCGTTTTGTAAGTAAGTGGACAACTTGAAATACTGATTGCTGTAACTGAAAAGTCAAAGCCAACGCAGTTCATAAAGTAGCAGAAATGAATATCTCAACCAAATTTCACCACAAGTACCTCAGTAATTTTTAAGACATTTCACTAAAAAACAAAATTGTTAACCTGGTGACACTGAAAGAAAAGTGAAGGAATTGCCAAACTTATTAAGTTACATCTTTTAGGAAATTTGGTGGGTTTAAGAAGTTTCACTCTACGTCCTTCGAAGCTGACTGTATTGGGGTGTTTATTAGTATTCTGGTATACGAGTAAGCCGACCCAGGATATTTGCAGAGTACACATTGTATAGGGATGGTCAGAGAGTGGGTCAGAAGGTAGGGAGGGAGCTGTATGTAAAGACCAAGGTGAATAGTGGTTAATTTGTGTGGTTCCTGTCTCCATTGAGACATTTCATTGGATTGGAAGTGAAGTTTCGACATGTGCTGCATTAAGATATAAGGATCCATCCTATGGGTCCACCCTGTCTCCCAAAAACTGCAGGCCTTTACAAATGAAGTGCATTCTCGATCATTTTAGGAAATAAACATGTTTTCTCCCAGAAAGGTAACAGTATGACCTAGTAGGAAACCTTTCCACAGACACAAAGTCTGCATTAGGAGGTTGGAGACTGTCAACAAGGGGAAAAAAGGTTTATGTCCTGTGTTAAACCAAGGCTCACATGCCTCAATTCAAGGTGTTAACTGTCGCAAAACCGTCAGTGGAGAGCTATCAAGACTGCACTATAAGTACCTGATGAGTGGCATCTTCCACAAGGTGTTAACCACAAAGTGCAAAACAATGTGTCTATGTAGATTCTCAGTCATCCAGGTCAATCCTGCCTGAGCCGACCTGAGCCCTATCAGGTACTTATAATGCAGTCCTGAAATCGCTTTGCAGAAGGTCTTACCAACACTAACACCTCAGGTCATCTCTGACCTGATAATTTCACAACCATTCACTCCTGGAGGCATGTGAGTCTAACGTGCCATTAGTCATGGGATTTAAGGGCAACAATATATATCTGGGGCTGACTGATGGGAATCAGACAGTCAGAACTGAGGAAGTGTCTTGGATTAGAGGTGAAACGTCTGTAAGAACCAAACAGGAGCTGAAGCACTTAGGATTAGCCAGTTACTATGACACTTGAATGAAAAAGCTGATGATGATCACCTAATGCAAGTACGGTCTAAGCTATTTATTTCCTTTTTAAAGTGAGGAGACCCATGATATTAAAAGAATTCTATTATAATCTGTAATATCGTATAATAGTTGCTACTATTTACGCATCCCTTTAATTATGAGCTGGTCTAAGGCTCAGAGTGCAGACTAAGCAAACCATCTTTCCTTTCACTTTCTCCATCATACAAATATGTTTACATCATTTCCATGCATTGCCTGCTGATTTAAGAGTTCTACAGAAAAACCTCCCAGGTTCCTACAAGTTTCAGTTCAGCCAGTTTATCGCTGTAGCCTGATGAGAAAAGTTAAAGCTTCCTTACCAGCTGATTCCAGGTCGAGCTGATCTGGACAGTTTTGTGTTACAGACGTCCCAGCTGGTGTCTCATCCCAGCACAACAAACCATCCCACATATGACCACAGAACACACCTCAAGACAGGAAAAATGAAAACGTGAAATGATTATATATACTGTGTTTGCAGACATGTCAGTGTATGTCAGATTGGAATCATTTGGCTACAAGATTATAACCCTCAGTGTCTACTCAAAAATCCATGTTAAGTCAGTTGTGCTTGAACTTCAGCTGGCAAACCTACAATTATCTTTAACAAGAGCGTCAGCAGTATTCTTATCCTGCTTACAGCCTCACTACATCTTTGATGCTCTCCCAGAGGTAATCGATGTGGCCTTAAGAAGGCTGGAAATGATTTGGGCCTCTCACCGGTTCTGTTTTCTTGTTGATCTTTGTTGGACAGCTCAAGACATTTGTATTGACCATGGCTCATCGCCTGCTCGCTGTGTCCCTCTGTAATGCCCTGTCTGGGGCTGAACGATGGGTTTGAGTTTGGCTCAGTGCCTGCTGCTGCCCTGCACTGTGTGGAGACAACACGATGTTAGAGATGAGAGAAGAAGGGACAAAAACATGATCTACACTGAGTTGTAAATGCAACTGTAGTACAGAGTTGGTACTGTGTGTGTATTGTGGTTGGTGCTCTGGTCTGACTCTCGTAACAGTCAAAAAATAAGTGGAAATATTAACTTGGATTGCGATCTCAGCTGAAATGACACAGTTTTATCATGCTTAGATAACCACATGCATCCTTCAGTGCGATAAAAATTTGAAAGGATGAGCATGCAAACTTTCTGAAGCATCTTCAAAGCTCATCGGATGATGATTTCCCTCTCAATTCGTTTAACTTATTAAAGTGGGAACTCACAAAAGACGTTTAGCAGCTGATTTTCTCCAAATGAATCCTATCGCTGCTCTATTGTTTGTATTTGGAGGTACCATTAAAACGATGAGGCCTGCTGGGTGAAATGCTGATTTTGATAATGCTGTTCGCTGAAGGATAAAGAGACCATTTCGCTTTGACTTATCTTTCTTTTTTTTGGGCTGAAAATTAAGCCTCTCAGAGTGCCAGGCTCATGCACTTGCATTTTCTGAAGTATCTGAGGAATTTTAATGCATTTCCAGGGAGATTGGGTCCACACGCCTTATCAGTTGAGATGCCCACATTCCCCTCAATATTTGTAGGGAAATTCTCATTCAAAATATCATTCTTACCTGCCTAATAAAAACAAGTAAAAGAAAAAAAAAAAACACTTAAAAAAGTTACTTCTGTGAGAACGCTGATGTCCCATGTAGCAGTTTAGCAGCCGTACATATGATGTCACTCCAAGCATTGAAGTAAATGACGTCATACATACGACCACCAGGCCACCACCAATATCAACAGCTGAGCAGCATGAGAAAAAAAAATCTTCTGGTTTTCACAAAAAACTCACAACATCCCCACCTCATCTGTCACAGTTCTTCAGTTTTTCTCAATCAACAAGATAATTATAAAAGCAAAGCACAGAAACTTAAGACAGAACAGCTCAGATGCAGTATGTCAGGCATGCAATTTGTAGAAATGCCTCATTGTCCAGGGTGATGCTGCAAAGCAAAGGAGAATGAAACAGTGAACTTATTAATTCCACAGTGACACTGAAAAATAGTAAACCAAATGTTTTTTTTGGGTTTTTTTTTCATATGGTCCAATGACTCATGACAAAAAAAAAACTTTCTAAAGCTCTTTTAGCCAGTTGGTTAATGAGCTTCAGGAAGTTTAGAGCCATGTGTTATAAATACGACTTACTATAAAGGTCTTCATTAAATCAGTTGCAGTAATTTGTTAGGAGAACCATCAGGACTGACATCACTTTAAAGTTTGATGTGTTTAATTGTAATACCTTCAGCAGGCAAATCATGATATGTTTAAATGACAGAACACAATGCCACAATGCGTCACCCCTACATGATTCATATAAGACATCACGTTTGTGTTATGATCTTTGACTGATGATTACAGCAGCCCCATTAAGCTAATTGATGCCATTTCTCAGTCGCTGGAGCACATTGTGATTATGACTCAACCCTCCAAGCTGCAATGAAATCAGATCATGAGCTTAAGAAGAAACTCAGATTGAGAGTCGAGGTCTTTATTAAGATCTTTATGCTGTAGGCAACTAATGAGATGCAAACAATGCGTAACTTACTACATATACATGTTTGTGTGGATATATGCCATATACATGTAACGATGTGAATGCACCATAGTGTGACTGCTGTGACCAGTATGAAGTGTGAATTATAAAGGCCAGTCAAACCTTACATGTATTAGGAAGAGACTTTTATACAAAAACACAGATTTTTATTAATATTATTCAAGTTCTTCTTTCCCTATGCCTGTTAACAAAAACAAATAACACAATGTTCATACGTTTCATCAGAGTAATTATACTATATTGTACAAATTCCATGCTTTTTTCAAATAAATGGCAATGTTTTGTGTTTAACCCAAGGTATTTTTAGCCTTTCTTATAGTTTGAAAGTGGGAAGAGACAGGAAATGTGGGGAGAAGAGTGGGGGAAGGACATGCAGCAAATGGCCATGGGTTGAACTCGAGCCCATGACCACTACGTCAGGGACTATAGAACCTATTTATGGGTTGCCCACCGAAGCAGTTGAGCTACAGGTGCGCCCGTTTAACAGAAAGTTTAAATCTAATTTGATTTGACACTTTGTGTGAGTCTAATTTGTTCTGCTAGGGTACACATTTCTGCTCTGTTTACTGTTTTTCCTGCAGACAAGTGACAAAATGAAGGAAAAACCAACACAAGGTGTCTTAGCAAGGTGTTGGACCACCATGTCCTGCCAGAACAGCTTCAGTGTTCCTTGGCAGTGATTCTCCAAGTCCCTGGAACTCTACTGGAGGGATGAGGCATAATTTTTCTAAAATATATTCCCTCATTTGCTGTTTTAACGATGGTGGTAGAGAGCAGTGTCTAACATACATGTTGGTCCACAATCTCTGACAGGTGTTCAAATGGGTTTATATCTGGTGATGACAAAGACTATAGACTGTCATTCACATCATTTTCATACTCATCAAAGCATTCAGTGAGCCCTCGTCACTGAAGACACCACTTCTATCAAGACAGAAATGTTTTATCAGAGGCTATTGTATTGATTTCAAGTGACTTTCCCCTTGAAGGGATCAAATGGAAGCAAACCATGGCAGCAAAATGTCCCCACAGCATAACATAGTCATCAGATCCCCACTTTAGTTCGTTAATAGTCTGTACATATATAAATCTAATCATTTTGCTTAGCATTTGCGTCCCTTGTTCTCTATAGTTGCAGGGATGTTATGCTGTTGATATGCGTAGTGACTTGTAATGAAGTGCCAGAAGTGTGACTCTTTTCCATAATGCAGCAACATGCATAGTAAGACCCTCTACAACAGCACAATGACATATAACAATTAAATTTACATTTTGTATTTAGAGCTCAGCTTACATAGAGATGATGAATTGTGATCATCTGCATAAAAGTGTAAGCACACAGTGTGAAGGTGGCACAAAGAAACAAAACAGTCATAGTCGAATTATCTTTGAACAAACAAGCCGAGCTAATTACAAATTATAATTTGCACGAGTGCAAATTAATCATGAGATTTGGAGATTTTCGCTGATTAAAGAAAACCACTAGACCACGAGATATTACAAGTCAGTTTAATGAAAACTGATTGCCTATGTACAGCATACATAATGGGGGAAAAAAATGAGAAACAGGCCCTTTGGATATTCACGCTTAAAGTGCATCCATCAGTGAATAAAAAAGTGAGAGCTTACCACCAGTAGAAACCAAAAGATCCAAAAGGAGTCGGCTAACCTCATATCTTCCTCTCACAGGCAAATCTCTATAGAGAGAAGAGAACAACAAGGTAAACCTATCAGAAAAAATAAATAATTTGTCTACCGTGAAAGTGACTGAGTAAACAAACATTTGGTTGTTTCAAATCAGGATTACGGCTTCTCAGGAGAAAACAGCCACAGCAATCATTCATCTGAAATGCAAAACACTGCAGCAGAAGCTCTGCAGTTTGTGTCATTTCACACTCCTCTGCTTTGTGTGTCTGAGAGATAGTGATACCATGTCCTCATCAATATGTGAAACAATAGCATGAAACAGTAATGTTACATTATGTGAGCAAAAGGATGAAGAAAAACAGACAAAAATAGTTGGTGGTCATTAATCATCTTGCGCTGAGCCTGAACTCCTGCAGGAGAAGATCTGCCAGGTTAGTAACTGAGTGGATGTGAGATTAGAATTCATTTCAGCTGTCTTTGCTTTGGCTTGTGGAGTCCTTGTTGGAAACCGATCACTCTGCAGTTTGAACAGTCAGGACGGCCTACTGGTTGTCCTCCACACCTGACAGCGCCCCAGGGGGCAGCTGATAGACATGCATGAGCAAGACGCTGTGAAGGGTTAGCAGGTTTAATAGTATTTGTTTTGGCCTCAGAGATGCACTGATGGTAGGCTACTTAGCTGTAGATGACAAATAAACCCATATCTGCCAAGAATTTTAAAGAGGGAGTGATGATCTTTGACAAGGGATCCCTTGAAGTTGGCTCAACTTTCTTATTGCTTTTTCATGCTTTCCTGAAATACAAACTGTTCAGGTAGATACCATGTTAGCTATAATATCCTAAGATGTCCTAAATTTAGAATAAAGGCATTTCTAAAACCTCACCATAAGGCTCAAATATAGAATGAAACATCTGCATATGGTACAGTTGAGCTAAAAATAAAAGTCTATTGATTCAAAATGTATTAGCAGCTACTCTGTAAAAAAAAAAATCTATTGAGAATAAAAATGTAAAAAAAATCTGGCAGCAAGAGTGCTAGAAAAAAATCATAAAGAATGGTGAAATACAGTAAAAATGATGGCAAATATCTGTAAAATAATGATACATTATATAATAGTGTAATTTCATGGTCAGTGGTTATAAAAGCTATTAGCTTATTAGTACTGCTTTTTGATGGAGACAATACATCAGTGTTCATGTGTTGTTTTTATAGTTAACATGCATATTAATACTTTGTCTCTAATTTTGCTAGTTATTCTTAAGAAAACTGGAATAATCTATGAAATAACAATAAATTGATCAAAAAATTCCAGTTAAAACCTGCCCAAAACATTTTTTAAAGCAAAACATGACAAGGATTCCATTTTTCTAGTTTTTCCTCTAGTTATGAAGATTTGATGAAATGTTTTGGGTAGTTGACAGTCGGTAAACTGAACATAAAGGGCAATGTTAAACAATGTTCTGAAGTTTTATAGACCAATGATATAATACTGATATACAATCATTGGTCTATAAAACTTAAAGACCAATGATATATATATTTAAAATGCAGAGCAAATTTTACTGATGATGAACACAAGATTTCCACAATGCAAATATAGTTTGAGCTTCAGCTGATTCTCAAAAAACAGAAAAAAATTAATTGGTTACTAATGAATTTGAAATTGATGGTTATGTTTTAAAGACACAAAAGTTGAAAAAGATTGTTGATAATAACTATCATATTTTATCCAGAGCCGAAGTTGGTGACTTCAAACGTCTTGTTAGACTGTGAAACTTTGGTATTTTTCCTCAGAAAATGACTGGAACAACTCTAACCCAAATATTAAAATGTTCATTAATGTTAATTTTGAGCAACTCTGACCATAAATCTCAAGCATTTTTAGTCCAAACATTAACTCTACTCTGGTTTTGCAGTACAATACAGAATAGAATATAATGGACATCTTTGTGGATTGAGCATGCTGAAAAGCTCTGTGAAGGTCACAGTGGCAAACCGCTTTACACCTCTGCTTTGAAAAGAAGCAGTGGAAGAATACAAAGAAGCACACAAAAACACCAATCAAGGGCAAAAGGACGAGAGAAGACTGGCGAGGGAAAAGTATGGATCCCAAAATTGCCTGGAGGAAGAGAAGATCTATAAAAAGTATCATGATGTCAGCGCGGAGGATCCACATCAGTCAATTATCAGCTAATCGCCTCTGGGCGTTCGTGGTCATGTGAATTTGTCTAAAAGTGGATTAATTGGGATATTCTCTGATGTTACAGTCAAATAACTGCAGATGCACCAGAACAATCAAAATTACGGACTAGAAAGCATAATTTCGAAGATATTGACAGTGACTGCCTGACTGACCGTCAGGTTGTTTCACTGAAATGGTGCAAACGTGACTGAAAAAATGTTCTCAACAAAAAAAAAAAACGTTTAAAAAATTACTTTTCTGAAATATGTGTTCAATACCATTATCATGCAAAATATGAATTTAGCAGCGCTCTCTCATTAGCTTGGTCCTTTCGTGGTCTTGACATCACCGTGAGCATCAGATTTAAAATACAGATATTACAGTACCACAGCATTTTAACATCTAATTAACTGGATATGTAATACAGATATCCCTAAGTGTGTTCTTCCTGGTCAAACAGAACATTTCAGACATCCACAGTGACATTCTTCCTATTCACAGTTGTCATTTCAGATCTCCGCACTGTCACTCTTTATAGGACACATTTTTCTATCATTACAGATACTTCCCATTGCAGATATCTGCAACCAGATTATGACTAGTATTAATTCCAAGTTCACAAATCCACAGTCATACTTCTAGTTCAAAATATATTCAATTTCAAAATATTCACATTGTCCCCTTTAGATATCAGTATGAGGCTTTAGATTTCCTAAAATATAATTCTGCTTAATTTGAGTTTTGATAAGGCGAAATGATGCTGCAAATGGCTGTAGTTGCCACAACAACAAGTTGGAAGCAGTTTCCTTATAAAACATACAGTATGACAAGACGTTTTCCCACCATGTCAGAGCAGCGTTCTGGTTAATTTCAACCACAAGTCTCTAATCAACAAAGTTCTCACATTCCACAAACTGCAGGCTAATAAGCTCTTCCTATTTCACAGCACGCTCTAATGATCTTATCCACTGCAGCAGCCGCCATTACTTCCACTAGCGCTGGTCAAATGCTTTGCTGGACTGATAGAAGCATCACATGAGCAGCATCATGCGCAACAAGTTGGACAAGTCTTAATGATGTCAGAGATATCTGTAACTACAGTGAAATCTGAATTACAGAGACCTCTAACTATCGCAATGACTAATCAGAAACACTATAGTTATGTTAATAAAAATTCGGACTAATCACGGTGTAATTACGACCAGTCAAAATGAGGTGCTGATATCCGTTACCTCAATTCAAACTCAGCCACCAAACGTTAAACCAGCTTACTGTACAACAGTGGTATCAATATTCTTATCTAACTCGAACCAGTTAATTCATGCTAATTTAAAATGACACATTCTCACCTCATAGGAATTTTGAGAGATGCCCTGATGCTTCATTTTTATTGCTGTGAGTTAAAAAAGAAGGCATCACTCTCATCTCTGCCTGTGAAATAGTAATGAGCAACAGAATCAGGAGAACATTAGCTTAGCTTAGCATAGACACTGAAAGCAATGGGAAGAGTTGTTCTAGTCAACCTCCAAAGACAACAAGACTCTGAATGTTTAAAAATCATTATTATGGATAGTTTTAAAGGCTGCTGTGTGGGGATTTATTGAACCTTTAGAATTCTATCTATCTATAGGAACTTCATGTGTGCAGTCAGAGGAGAGAGCTTGGATTTCTATCTCAGACATCAATAATTCCTGAAACATTTTGACATTATACCACACTTTCTGTTCATCACTAATGCATTTGCCAAGAGCACATTTCACTTCTCTGCTTCACATGTGATGGTTTTAGTCAAACTCAAATCTCCATTTGACTTTCAGCAGGAGAATGTTGAGTTTTTTTTTTACATCTCTATGTGTCTGCCTCACCCATTAGCTCTATATCCGTTAACATTGACAGAGTATTCTATAGATGAATACATCCACTGTGATATGAATAGCAAAGGACATTTGTAGCTAATTAAAGACACAGACCCCGAGAAGATGAAGAAAAGCTCTCAAAAGGTTGAGCGAGAGCATCGTGCAAACAGGGTAACGATGCAGTTCAGCACTAAAAGCTGCTGTAGATCAAATGAAGGTCAAACAGTTACAGCAGGGATTTGTAAGAACCTTTTGCAACATTAATTACCAGTTTGATTCCAAATTTAGTTCTTAACTAGTTTATGCTCAAGGTTCAAATCTTGAATTTGTAACCTTGAACAGAAAAGATTTGGTTTGAAGTTTATTTTAATGAGTTTTTTTTCTTAGTCACAACAAATTCAAACTTCTGATGTCCTCTGCCTCAGTTATCTATGTTCTGTTTGATTATCAACACCAATAACATCCTTTAAAAGCTGACACAAAATGGATTTGTGCTTCTATTGATGCTACAAAAGTTTGTGTTTGGATTTTTAATTGGACTTTTTATTGCAGCAGTCATTTGGTTTTGGGGGTTTTTTTTGGATCCTGACTGTGATATACACATTTATTTAATGTGTGCTGATTCTTACTAGTATTATTATTGATGCGTTTTCACTTTTCTTCCTCTCCTCCTAAGTTTTTCCCCCTCGCCTCCCATTTTTCTCCCTCTCTTTATGTCATCCTTATATCACTCTGACAGCAGCAGACAGAGCCGCCCATCCCCTCTCCTTCCTCTCGCAGTCAGCAGTCACAGGCACAGTGACAACACAGATTTGTGCTGACATCACATGGGTGATGGAGGATGCGGCCGCTCGATCTGCCTTCCCCCGACTCCTCACTGCCTCAGACCCCATCACTCAGTCTGAAGGCAGCAGCCACACAGACGTGATTTGGTGTCCGAGTCCCGAGCTGCAACAAATGAGCCGGATTACGCTGCGAGCTCAGGTGGATTAATGTGATAAACAGACAGATTGTGGACGTTAACCACAAAACTGCCATACAATTCTTATTCCAAAAGAGCAAAAATACTTTTACTGCGCCATGATCTACAACCCAAGGATTCTCCTTAGTGCTTACTGCCACTGAGGTTTAATAACCGCAACATCCATAATCACTGTTCCCATGAAGCTGTGTTTTATGTACAAGTCACAGCCATCTGACCGCGCTGTCAGAGAGAGTTATAGATAATGGTGGAAGCATCAGGTGAAATAAATACCTGATCGGCCTTCTCTGCATACTCACTGTCTACACTGCATTGAGGTAGAGCAATATATGGTGCACACAAAGGGTTTATGTGCTAGTTTCGTTTTTAAAGAAAGCTGCGCGTCTTACACTAAAGCTAATACATACTTCATATCATTTAAGTCATTTTGTATGTCTTTTATTTGCACATTTAACCCTTTGAACCCCAAAAGGTCCTGGCAGGTTGGAAAAACATATTGTCTTTTTAAAAAATCATCAAAATAATTAGACAGAAACTGTAAAAACAGAGAAAATTGTGGGATTTTCAACTCTCCAACAGTCCTTAAGCTACTCATCTCTGACATCCTCTTGAGGAACTGAACCAAATCTATGCAATGTACTCTGCAAGTCTTATTTTAAAATTTTACAAGATTAAAATTGAACCAGTTTCTTTAAAAATCATAAAATTCGGCACTAATGATTCCACTGCAACCAACAGTCATGTGACAAAAAAAGTCAGGGACTTTTTGACCGAACTAGGTTGAGCTGTAGGATGTGTTTCCACAGAGCAAATTGAACACAGGTATGGAAAGAAGTTAAAAATGTAAATACTAAAGATGTATACTGTGTAGAGTCACAACTTCTTTTCCAGTTCGGTCAACACCTATAGGCACTTTATGGCACCCATGGCACAGCTTTTTCAAAGATTTTATAACTTTGTCAGAATGCACAGAAGATATTTTTAAACTCTCTTTAATTCTCTGTTTCCATAGAGGTGCAGGACTTTATACTGCGGTGAAATATGAATCCATAGTGCTTTAAAGTGTGGCATGAGCAAACTGCAACTTTGAATGGCTGTATCTGTATTTGTCACAATATGAGATTGATAGGCAACTGCATACACTGTTGGATGATAATGATATATAAAAATCCTATATTGACTTAAAAAGCAGCATTTCCCACAATGACTTAAAACTACCCAATTTAGCAAACTCTATGCAGCTGTCACATATTCCTACAGAGATGTGAATATGGAATAATTTTTTCTTAGTATGCAATAATTAGAATGTCAAAGGGCACAGCTGCAATAAGTGTCAAAGACACACTCACAGTTTGAATTTCTGACTCAAAAGCACATCACTGTAAGTCAAAGCACTGAATTAAATTTCAAAGGCTTGGATTTCAGAGCCGCCTGATGCACCAACAAGGAGAATTTTTCAACCGTCTGCTGCGCTAAACTGCATTAGCGTCCAAAATAAAAACCCTGTCATGAATAATCACACGTATCACGCAAGTGCTGCCAGTCTCTTGAAGCTGATTTTCAAACAACAGTGAATTAAATGGAAATCTGTGGATTATTTTTTGTGGTTTGTTTGCTTGGAGACAGAAATAAGATGAGCATGTATAAAAGAAAGGAGAAGTGAGGTAAAGTAAAAGTCTGACTGCCAGTTCTAACATTTTGCTCTGAGTCACATTTTAAAGCTGCCATATTTCTGTGTTGAGGGGAGGCAGGTAAAGGGTGAAAGCTCAGCCGCTTGACTTGTTCATGTTTTTTTGACTTTATCATCTCTAAAAATATATCAAATGCCAGTGTCTCCAATTAAGGTAAAAAGAACAAGCTTGCATCATTTCCTCCCCGTGCATTTCACCTCCTCCTCCTCCTCCTCCTCCTCCTCCTCCTCCTCCTCATCAGAATCCCACTTTTCTCTGCATTCTCATTTCCTCTCTGGCCTCTTTTTACTTCCACGTATCTTGTGCTCCTCTAATCTATTTCCCCCCCGCCTCACCTCGTTGCTCTGTCTCGCTCTCATTCACCCCCTCCTGTCTTCACTCCCTCCTGTCTGTTACAATCTCCCCTTAAAAAGCTCTGCCTGCCGCCGTCCTTTCTGCTCCGGTTTGCCTTTTTCTCCCTTTTTCCTACATTTTCAAGGCTTTTACTCTGACTCTCAGGGCAGATCCAAGAGATTCATCAGCTAGAGAAGCCTTTAAACATTAAACACTCTCCCGTAACGGTGACACATCACCTTTTTTCAACTCATCTCTCTACATTCCAAAGAATACACTTCAGCAAAGTCCAACGTTGTGCTGTTTAAGTGACTAAGAAATCAGACAAGATGCAGACCTAAATACTTAAGTTACTTCAAAGTAAGAATGCACGTTTGGTTCTCTAATGGATTTATATTAGTTTTTTGCCTAAATAAGGGAATTTCTGCAGAGATTCTGACTCTGATGAGTAAATAAGTACCAGTGTGTGATTAACTAGACTGGAATCATGACATGCCCATGTCCAAAGAAAGCAATTATTGGAATACGTTGAGCTGTATTCCAGTGTATGGACGAGATTGTGTTGCTGGGAATCACATGGTGGAATGTTTTACAGTTTAGTGATGTGAAAAATCATCAGTGTTTACTAAAGTAAAAGCACCAATACTGAACTGCAAACATACTGCATTACAAGTAAAATCCCTGCATGAAAAAGTCTACTTTAGTAAAACTACAAACGTATTAGAGGAACAATTTAAAGTATTAATGTAGATTTACTGGTTTGTTTGCTCTAACTAATATTTTATATCATCTGAGTCTTAATACTGAAGCATCACTGTATCAGCAGCATGTTACTGTTGTATTTGCTGGAGGGACAATGGATAAATCTGAAGAGACGTAAGATGATTTATGGAGGACAAAAGAAGAAAAAGCTCATTTCTGATATGCAATGCTGATTTCAGTTGATTAGGTTTCTCTCTGATTCCTGGTCCAATACTGGATTATTCAAACATTTATCAAAATAAATATAGAGGGAAAAATTACTTTAGTGGGGCTGGTGACAACTCATATTATATCCTGCTTTTTGTCAGATGTTAAGAGCCAAAAAGTTAGAGAAACGCTGATTTAATCTTTTAAAAATATGCATGTTTTGATGTCCATTATCCAAAATCTTCATATTACAGGTAACTGAAGCTGTCAGGCAAATGTCATGGATTAGAAAGTATAATATTTTCTATTGAAATGTAGTGGAATGGAAGTGTAAAGTAGCAAAAAACCTAAATACTCAAGTAAGTTAGTACCCTAAAATTGTATAACTGAGTGCAGTATTTGAGTAGCAGTACTTAGTACGTTTATGTGACCATGTGTCAGTAATGATGCAGCACAACAATGATTCATGAGAGTCACAAATCTTGATTTAGGTGTTACATAAGGAATAGTAAATGAAGGTGTGATTTCAGACACACCGCAAGTGTTAAATGCTAAATACCTGCTTTAATTCAGTCAATTAAAAGAACATATTTGAAGCATCTCACCTGGTTGACAGCAGCGACTGTCTATGTAAATACAGATTTTAATAAATAGGAATGTGTTTTCCTTGCCAAGTTCTCCAAAACATTTATTATGTTTTATTGTAGTTTATTAATTACAGGTCAGTCTGCGATGATCTTGACTATGTTTTTCTGAGGATACGTCTCATTCGTTGATGCCGGCGGTGCAGTGTAGGACGCTTGAGGCCTGATTTACTGTGTGCATCTCAAATGACACCCAGAATGTGGGGGCGGCTGACCAGTGGAAGCCCAAACAGATGGTGACAGGGAAACTCATCTCCATGATGAGTAAACAAATTAAGATGCAACCGAATACATGGAGCCCTCATGGTGTGGATTGATTGGACAGTTATCTCCTCTAGAATAATGCAGGTCAGCGTATTTAATTGCAAACACAATTTTCTCAGTTATATGTCATGCTGTTTTTTGTTTTTTTTTTTAATCCATTTCAAAAAAAAAAAATGTGTGTAATGATTATTTTCCAGGGCTGCACAGTGGTGTAGTGGTTAGCACTTTCGCCTTGCAGCAAGAAGGTCCCTGGTTCGCGTCCCGGCTTTCCCGGGATCTTTCTGCATGGAGTTTGCATGTTCTCCCTGTGCATGCGTGGGTTTTCTCCGGGTACTCCGGCTTCCTCCCACAGTCCAAAAATATGCTGAGGTTAATTGATTATTCTAAATTGCCCGTAGGTGTGAATGTGAGAGTGATTGTTTGTCTTTGTATGTGGCCCTGCGACAGACCTGTCTAGGGTGTCCCCTGCCTTTGCCCGAGTCAGCTGGGATAGACTCCAGCCCCCCCCGCGACCCTAGTGAGGATTAAGCGGTGTATAGATAATGGATGGATGGATGGATTATTTTCCATATAAGCACAAAACTGATTTTCATTTCAAGTCGTCCTCATTCAGTTTTCTGCATTCAAGTGCCAACATGAAATCCAGGATGTTCAGATTGGTAAGAACATGTTTAGTGCTGATGAAGCAGGAGAGCCTTGTGTGCTGTAGTGTTCCCGCTGTCCAAAACAAGTCTCCTGTAATAAGAGGCCTCTCGCTGGCTCAGTGTAAGCAAATGATTTATACCTGATCTCTAATGCCACGGCATCCCACACACACTTCCTCTCCAGAATTAAACGGGCAGACATGGGAAGAGATGAGGGATTGTAAAGGCACATTAATAAGAGAAACATGGATAACAGAGCAAGAAGCTCCTCTCCGAACATCATTTCATCACAGTCTGGACTTCCAGCTACATTAGCTTAATCCGCTGCCCTTGTTGCTGCTCCAAAGTATGTTGCCTCCCTTTTTATTTTTCTTCTAACTGGCATCGACTCCCTCTGAGCACTAGAAGCAGACATCACATGTAAATAGGACGTATTTAGAGTTTGCCAGGCAGACCGATGGGAGCCATCTTAGCATTTCCCTCTAAGTATGACTACATGGAACAGGTTGGAGGTTCCCGAGCCACTCTTCAAGTCCAACAGCTAATAACTCAACTGTAGAGAACAGCCTAAGGTGTACCCATACATCTTAAGGATAACCTCCTTTTTTTTTTTTTTTTTTTTTTTTTACTGTGAGGTGAACTGAACATGATTTTTCCATTTCTGTTACATCCCTAAATTAGACTTAATTGGGCTTTACAGTAGTTGGAGCACTCTGTCTGGAACATGTCTGGGAAAAGTTTCTGTTTTGTGCTATATTCTGTCTGCCACAAAAGCATGAATCTCTGCTACTTTGCCATGTGCCCTCTGAAGGATAACAAATTATTTACACCCAAAACCTGTGCTGTAATGCCTCACATCAAAGAAAGGTGTAGATCAGAGGGTAAAAGCAGAACAGCAACCTGGAAGCGAGTCGGAGAGAATCACAGAGCTTTTTCACAGACAACACTGCAAATGCTTGGCTACGTAAAATCAACCCATCTGGTTTAAGAATGCTATCTATTGGTCTTTTTTTAGTTTGATATGGAAAACTTGTCAGCAACAGTTACCTATTTATAGATTCAGCAGATATTTAACAGCATTATCATTTATTTGTAGCCATGTTTCTGGCTGGTTATCTTTAGAATAAATCTCCTCTTAGCTCTGTTTTGTTCTCTGCCAAGTCCAGAAGGAAATATCTGTGCTTTTAACTGCTAAACTATGTTCACCATTTAGCCCTGAGCCTTATCAGTTGCTGCGGTGCCAGAAAACAGCACTTTTAGATTAGTGAGAATGAAGCAAACTACAATAAGGGCAGTGAAATGACAGCAAGAAGCCAAAAGACGGTAAAGAGCTCCTGCAGAGCTGAAGGGAACGGATGGTTGATAATTCTTCCACACAGAAATAATTAGATGATCCTTTATAAATGCCACTTCAGATAGAGTCAAGTCAGAAGAAGCACTCAGTTACATGCTCTGTATGTATCCTGGCAACCTTCATGCTTTGCTTTTTGCAAACTTCTCCCACCTCTTCCTCACTTTCTGTCTCTTTATTTTCCTCCGTGTCTGTCTGTCTCTCAAGGCTGCCGTCATGGTGGTCTTTGTGTTAATCTGCGGAGGGACCACCAGGCCTTTAAATCCAGACTATTCCCCGTCTGTCTCAGACAGTTTTACAGCTGAACTAACCAACCGCCCAGTCCACACTGTCTGACCATCTCAGCTATTTCACTGTCTCCTATTCTCTGCTTTTAATAATGATAGCATTAGACTTAATTTATGTATTATATTAGCAATTTTCTTAGCTAAAGTTGCAAAGTGCTTCACAGGTTCAGCCATGGCTCAGGTGGTAGTGCGGGTTTGTCCACTAATCCCAGGATTGGTGCTTTGATACCTGTCTGCTCCACATGCTGAAGAGTCTTTGTGCAAGACACTGAACCCCAACTTGATCCGATGGCAGGTGAGCACCTTCCAGTGCAGCCCTCCTGCTATTGGTGTGTGAATGGGTGAATGAGAAACATGTTGTAAGGAGCTCTGCAGAACCTATCTAAGGTAAAAAGGCACTATTTAAGTGCAGACTCTTCGCAAAAGGATTACATTAACCGTTTGAACCCCAAAGCTCACCAGCAGGTTTGAAAGGCAAGTTATCATCTAGTGAATCAAAAAAATGACACCATTTATCAGAATCAGAAAAAGCCCATCAAATTTACAACTTGACAGTTAAAAATAAACTCCACAAATTTTCGGTACAAAATTTAAATTCTGCAGTAACTTGGCAGCAGTCATGGGACAAATGTTCAGGAACAATTCCTGTTCAACTGCAGGCTCTGTTTACACAGAACAGATAGAAAACAAGTATGGAAACAAATTAAGGATATATGAACATTAAAAATCTATAGGATGTAAAGTCAGCACTTTTTTGTACAGTTTTGGTGATGCCTGTCTGCACCTGGATAAGCATTTATGCTGATTCCATTTTTCTTTCAGTTTTTGTATAACCAAAGGAATTCAACTTTAGCTTCTCCGTGGTATTATATCTGTCACACTGCATAAAACAGTTGTGTTGTTTCCATAAAGGTGTAGGACTTTGTATTGCAATAAAAAAAAGGGGGGGGTAAAAATGTAACAGGAGCAAAAAAGCCAGAAACCGCTTAGAATCTGGTGGGTCAGTAACACAATAAAACAAATATAGAATATTGCAAATGAGATTTATTAAAATTCAAACTGAAAGAAAAACTTTTTCTTAGGAAAAATGTCAAAGAGGAGATTTAAAAACAGTGATAGAATTAGCAGCTCTAATCTCTGCAGGTAAGTTATTTGAGAGTTTGGAATGTCCCAGTCAGGCTCTAGGAAACACCAAAAAGCCACTACCAGCTGATTTAAAATGGCACCTGGGGTCACTGGGGGTTAGGAGATCCTTGGTATAGTTGGAGAGTTGTTCCTGTAAAGCCACATTTCTAATAATGGAAGTTCCATATGAGCTAAGAGGAGGAGTAGTGTGAGGTTGTTGCTTGATGTTGCTCACAAATCACGTGAATTTTAACGTATTGATTGTTGTCTTCCTTTACTGATGATATAATTTTATTGCTTGCCTTTTTACTGAAAACAAGTATTTCACAAAAAAAAAGTAAAAAACTAGTAAAAATGACTAAATAGCTCTGGAGTGCTGTAATGGTAGAAAAAAGTCAGTCATTTTGTACCAAACATTGAGATTTACACTTGAAAGATTTTACGCATCAACTTCCATTTGCTCGTTACAAGGAGTGCCATTGAGCTGGTGAAAAGTTAGTTTTCCAAAGTTAGAACAAACAACACCTGATGATGTCAGCTTGGTTGTCAGCATATTTATGAGACAGCCTGCATCACAAACTAGACATTTAATAGAAGCTGATATTTAGAAGGCAAGGAGGGTCTAATGAAAGATGCAAGTAAACTTCAGAGCCCTGTCTCCACTCATTTAAGTTTCGCTGCAGCTAAACTGAAGTCTCAGTTATGTAGGGAAATGTATTCTTTCCTGGCTTACGTTTGTTTTCAACATGTCAAAAACGCTTTTCAAAACTACTTTTCAACATATCGTTGCTATTCACTGTGTTGCTTTACAGCTGTTGCTCTTTTTCAGCCAACCAGTGATGTATTTAATGGGGCGAGACCCGTCATGGTAACTCCGAAAATAGAGAAGAGCAAGTTGTCAAATTTAATGGAGACCGTGATAATTTCCCAATTCAGGTAGTTTTGATGCCTAGGGAATACTACTTTCAGTGATTCTGTGAAAATGGAAAGGGTTCCATGTTAGCTATACAATGACTTTACTGGAAGATAACAGGTTTCTTTCAAAATCTAATTAAGAATGCAGTTTAGTCGTATAGAAACATGATTTTTTTGGTAAACAGGTTTGAATGGCAACATAGGGAATGTAAGATCCAGTGTTTTTGGAGTTTGGCCTTTACTAGGAATTCAAACTCAGGTGTATTAACTTTTGTTGATCCAACTTTGACCTTTCTGTTGCTTGTAAAATCTCCCACATTTATAGGAGTGCAATATAGAATAATACAAAAGTGTACCTTTAACATCTTCACAAAAAATACTTCAAAATAATCACAATATTTAATCTTTTACACCTTTTGTAAAGATGGATGTCCCAGCAAAATAATTTTAGGTTGTTTCCACCACTTGTCATAGATTTTTAACTATCTCAAGGTTATAAACACTCCATTCTCCAAAGAAGCATCAGAGAAGCTTGTTTCTTCTCTATTCTTAGCAAAACAGCAAAAACTGCAACACAATCAGCTGCTTTGATACCGAAGCAGCAAATCTGCCAATCGAGACAACAACATGGTTACAGAATATAATAATCAGATGTTAAACAATGTCAGTCATGCAACCTGCCCGGATAACAAAGAAGAACACTGGTGTGATTATTGCGTTCAAAGCTTCCGCTGATTTGCATACAGGTGATTAATTCACACTAATGCCATCGGATCCCGAGGTGCTGCTGCTGAGATGGGGTTCGGTTAAAGACCTTGTTTCATGCACTGCAAACTCTTTGATTTGCAGAGACACTGCGGAGGTTAAAAAGGGCTGCAGTTCCCGAAATCTTCTTGTTGTATCACCAGTAGACAGTAAGAATCCGTAAGAACAGCCTTCCCTTTTACTATAATGAGGTTCCATTTCATCTTTCATTCATCCATATGGGAATCTGAGATGGCCTCGATGTGCAACCAACACTAACAAGCAGTCCATTTTTTTAGAAAAGCACACTTAAGCCACCCGTACATACATTTCCAGCTGCATTATTCATAATGTATGTTCACAATAGAATGTACCTGCGTTTCAGATTGTCCCTATATACGTCAGGATTTCTAGAGATCGCTTTGTTTGTTGAATATTCCACCCAGTTATATAATCCACTGAATAATATATTTCTCCTCCTGATACCAGCAAAGTTTGTTTATGAATGCAGCCTTTGTTCTGTCAAATGAGCAGATCCCTGCCTGACACTAACATCTTCCCACTAAGATTTTTGTTTACTTCCTCAAACGATTAAGTGTCAGTCTATACTTTCAGCCTCTCAGCGGTAGCAGGGACAAGCTTCAGGTGCTTACAGACATCTGCCACTGAATGGAGGGTATTTTCAGGGGATCGCAGTCCTTTCATCAGGCAACCTTTCCGTTCCCCAGCCTTCTCATTTCCTCTTGACTTTCCACTGAGCATATATCTCAACTGTCAACCAACCAATGACATTTGTTTGTCTCATTTCCCAAAAGCAGACCGCTGAGGACAGATGACGAATGTAGCATGACCTCTTCCAAGTTTGCAGTCTGGGCTGCAGAGCAGGGAAAACTCATTTCATCTCAAAAATACTGTGAATGAGATTCTATAAAACAGTGAAGAAACACTTTGGTATTTAGGAAATATGCTTTTTGGTTTCCTGCCTGCATTAAAAGCTGTTGTCATGTCTGTATGTTAAATATGAACCAAGAAATAGTCTTGCCCTTAATCCTCACCGCAGCTTGTTATTTTTACACTTAACACTTAATTTGCAATTCATTTCTGTGCCTTAGATGTGCTGGTATAGGCAGACTTTGATACCTTTGCTATGATAAACTAATTGGCTTGTGACTGCAGCTTCAGATTTGCACAAGAGGAGCATCGGTATTCTCGTCTTTTCGTATTTCTCAAAATGTCAGAGAGCTGAAATTTCTATCTAACTCAAGTCCTCTTGATGTCATACATCTGGAGATTCTTGGGATTTTTCTCCCACATTTTTCCCGTCCTGTTGCAGGCATTAGAAGCGCATGCTTGGCTTGCAAACTGAGCCATCACTTGAACAAGATCAAAGAAGGTATTTTTACTCCGAAGTGCCACAGTGACGATACTGCCGAAGAAAATCGGGCTGTGGCTAGAGAGCTTTACGGAAGAACGCTGGACAATGAGCACAATATGGCTGCAGAGAGCAGCTTGTATAAGCATTAGCAGAGAAGAGGCGCTGCAAATCAAAGATAAAAGATAAGCCCCTCTGGATCAAGGATCGCAATCAGACAGAAAATGGTTCACGGAGGACGAGATCAGAGGCCCCGGGGGCAGACGTCCAACTTAATCCTGCTACTCAATCTTGAACTCAAATAAGACAGTTTAAGAAGCACCAGAAAGAAAAGGGCTTATTCGGATGGAAAATGATGGGCACCTATTGGAGCAACTAATAGTCCCTGGGATGAGCAAACATTCTCAATGATAAATCAGGCGAGGTGGAAGGAAATAAAAAAAGCAGGTTGACAGAAATATCCTTGTTACAGCAGGAACAGCAAGAGCACATCAGACACTCAGCTCAGTCATTTCAGCCGAGACTGAGAGGACAGCTCAGCCCCGTGTGATCCAATAAGACTTTGAAATAAAGACAGCAAACACATACCTGCCTGCACACACAAGCACTGGACAACATTCCAATTTAATGGATACAAAATGCCACCGTTTAACAATCATGTTTTCATCATGCCCTGCACTGTATCACCATTATCGACTGTTGGTCCCCTGAGACAAACATCCACAATGCCAAGGACTACACAAAAATATAGGTGCAATTCAAAATACTCAAAGAAAAGAAGATAATTGCAACGCTTGTGTCTGCACGGGAATAAGATACAATGGCCTGTTTTGCTAAGTTCTGTTAAAAAAGCAAATTAAATGCTAATGGTTTCAGATGACACAAAAGCAGCTGAAAAGTGGGAGAAGAGAATGAAGTGTTATCAACCAGTTCTTCTTCAGGCTGTGTGCGAGAGTGTGAATGGGAGGGATTACAGTCTCTCTCGCTTTCTGTGTGTGTGTGTGTGTGTGTGTGTGTGTGTGTGTGTGTGTGTGTGTGTGTGTGTGTGTGTGTGTGTGTGTGTGTGTGTGTGTGTGTGTGTGTGTGTGTGTGTGGGTGTGTGTGTGTGTGTGTGGGTGTGTGTGGGTGTGTGTGGGTGAACCTCCGGGGTTTCTCAGGCTCCCTAACAGGACATCAGTGCCTCACAGCCTGATGTGTGAACGCACAACGTGAAAGCATCTATAATTATACTCTGCTAAATTTGTTGCTGGCTGCATTTCTGTGTGAGATTACATTCCGACGCGTTACAACCTACTCAGCACTTACATGAACACATATTTGTTGCTAGTATGTTTGTGTGTGTGTGTGTGTGTGTGTGTGTGTGTGTGTGTGTGTGTGTGTGTGTGTGTGTGTGTGCGCTCTTAGATCTCTCCTCACTAACTGTATCTAATATTACTGAGGATTTTATGCCGCCATTGAAGTGCCAACACAAAAATAAATCACTAATAAGCATAAAAAAATGTTAGTGAAAGGAATTTTACCAACACTGAGTACCTCAAAGCTGGGGCAGCAGTATATTTTGGTGTCACTGGGCAACACTTTCATGCTAACATCTCAGCATATCGTGATTGGAGTGGTCTGAGAGGAAACTACACTTTTGCATCTCCTGTGGACCTCGTTTTCAGGCTTTAGAATATCTAGCCGATGATGGGCTATTTTAGCCAATCACAGACCTTCACCCAAATCAGGAGCATAAATAGCACTTTTGTTAACAGAATTATGCTCTGATATAACTAAATTAAACTCTCAGCTATGTTTTATGGGAAACATATTTTCAGCCAGATTGTGTTTCTTTGTCACGTATCACAAATGCATTTCAAATCAGCATATCCTTGCCATTCATCTATTTGCATTACTGTCGGTCCTTTTCAGTCAACCAATCACAGAACTTGTCACCAAGGTAACCCAGAAGATCGAGGAGGAGCGTGGAACATGTCGTGAAAGGGTCGTAGTTTAACCCAAACCATGATCATTTCCTCCTAAACAAGGAATTTAGGTACCTAAAGTTAACCAAGCTTCAAGCATGCTCTTTTATCATCGTGAAACTCATAAGCAAAGTGTTTTCCTAAACTTAATCTTGTTAGCTACAAGGTTAAGTAGGTTAAGCACGAGTTAAGAAAAAATACTTAAGTCCAAATGCAAATAAGAAAGCCGTTTAGTTGTATAGAAATGCCATTTTGTGAAGACAGGGATGCCACAGTGAGAATAGGAATCTTTGTGCAGCTTGTCTAAATACTATCAATAATACCCAAAACTCCTCATTAACTCAAAGTAGCAATGGAGTTCTAAAATTTGTGCAGCATAAAAACATTTCCAAACTGTGCACTTCCTGTATTTACTGTCACTGTTACAAAGTCAAAACATCCCTTATCACTGCAGTGCTGGTGACACGTGTTGCATTGTACATTATCTTGTTGACACTCTCTGGAGGATGTGAAATGCCAGATGAGCAACACGTTCCTCCAGCTCAGTGACACTGAAACACAGTCCTTATTACTGGTCCTGTAACGCTCGCTAGTAGGGGAACCACTGCCTTCAAGTATGAGCACACATCAAAGAAATCAGGCTGTTATTTTTCACTATGTATATGGCGCGAGTGAGATTCTTTTATTAATTTTTTGCTGCTTTTTTCTCTTCGCGTCGCTCGTTATTTACAACTGAGAGTTCATTTAAAATGCAGCAGTGAGATTCTTCCCTGTACCAAGAGGAAAGACCTTATCTAGCCTGTGCTAGCATCCATCTAATAATTACTAGTGAGATGCAGCAATTGATTCTGTTGGTTGCTTTAAAGTCTTTAATTCACTGATTGGCTCCAGATTACATCTCCTTAGTCCGCCTGCTACATCCAGACCTCCAGAGACTGTCTGATTAAAATATGCATACATTTCTCTGTAAAACCCTTCATTTCAATTTGCTTAAATGTGCTCTGTAAACACAACGATTTGACTCACGTACTTTATGGTTATCTGAAAGAACATCATGAATTAACACTGTTTAAGCCCCTTATTCTGCTGCGTAGCACATTACTTGCCACCAAACAACACGTCTTTATGCAGCTGTCGTGATCTCGTCCCCACAGGCCAACAGGTGAAACACTGCTTTCAAATTCAGCTTTGACCCAGAACGCTGATTGCCATTTTTATTCTTTGCTGAATAAATGAGTACCCAATGTCCACGACCAGCCTCATCCCGGTCATATTGATGCAGAGAGGGAAAAAAAGAGAAAAAAACATTATTAAAATGTCATTATGAAATGTCAAGTCCTGTTCCTGAACACAAAGAGGGAGAAAATAACCAGCCGGAAAACACATCAACTAGAAATGACAGAAAAATAGTTTTCATTCATATTTTATGATCACAAGCAGAGAATTATTTTATAATTTATCATTGTATACTGGCATTTATATTTCTGTTTGATATGATTATTTCGACGAGATTAACAAATTATGGTGTGCATGGCTCAGAACTTTTACAGATGCCAACTTTTGATAGAATCACACCAGATTACGAGGCGCTAATGTCCTGTTTGTTGACATTACAAACCCTGGACGTACACACACATTCAGGTGCGCGCACACGCACATAACCAAATGTTTTGATGGCTACTTTTACGTAATTCATTTCCTAACCCTTTACCTTAGTCGTCACAACTATGATTAGTGTTATACTTTCTGCATCTGCTAGTACTCGAGGGTCCGAGCAGTGTAAATTTGTCTTTAAGAGGTGTACACAAGGCTCTGAGCAGACATCTGTGTCCCCTTCAAGTTTTTGAAAACCACATCACCACAAGGGCACCAAGTGCATATGCACTAAAATACACAGACACTAATTTATTGTCATCCAAACAGACTCGTAGAAAGTCGCGCAATAACATGACCATTTTGTGTGGGTTCCCAAGGGAGTGTAAACAGGCTGTAAGTGCGTAACTCAACTGAATTTTAGACCTAAACCCACATCTTAACCCTCAGACAGCCATTTGAGCTGTGTGAAAAGGTGCAGACTTTCTAAAGTGTCCTAACTTTTCCAAAATGTCATCATAAACTCAAACAGATCCTCAACGGTAGCTGGACGACACACACACATGCAAACCATCTTCCTGTCGCAGTCGACCCTGAGTTATTTTTGGCTAAAGAATAATAATCTGTTGAAGACCAGAGCAGATCATCTAACTAATCTTTCTCTGCATATCGTTCAGCTCGGGCGGCTCCAAACATGCACAGAAGCACACAGACCGCTTCCTCTGGCTTCACTGCCTTTAGCCAGCTGTTCAGCTCAATATGAACGCTGTCAGTAATTGCAGCCATTTCATTAACATATGCCGAAAGAGGAAAAATACTTCAAAACAGCTAAAAAAAATAAATTAAAAAAAAAACAATGCTGGAAGTTTTGTGAGATGGTGAAAAACCCATCTTGATTGGAGGCAGCAGATAATGACAGGCCTGAGTGCTGCTGCCCGACACAGAATTGCCTGGAATGAAACCAAGCGCATGTTGATAAGGTTCCAAATCATTAGCGGACATGAGCGAGAGGATTTTTATTGTCCCTGCATACCGGATCTAATTACATCACTGAAAATGGAAAGGAGGCACCTCTTCTGCAAAAGGCCACACATTTTCTTGCTGCAAAAATAATTTGTACAGTACCTGTGGCTGCAAGAATAACTTCCCTTCAGCAGATGTGCACATTCTAAGTGCATTAATACATCAATATAACATCTATATCACTTCACTGTGGTTCATCTGAGTCACACAATACACTGTATGCCCATAGCAAACTGAATATCTTTTAGTGAGGTCCACTGAACCTACAACAGTGATCAAGAGGATATCATTACACCACAATTTCCATCTAGTGCAATATTTTCTCACTGCATTTGCAAGCCTAATTCACAAGTGACTGCTGGTTAATGTAATGTAAGAACGCGGAGTAAATCCTGATTGGTCATGCCCCGGCAGAAAGATCACATTAACCTCGCTTGAACAGAGCAGGGATTTTTGACTACAGTTCAAAAAAAATGATGATAACAGAACTCCTCCATTTCAAGTGCAAGTAGCCAGGTCCACTAATTTTTCTCGAGCCTCCTCAAATATTTTCCATGATGGAAATAATTATTAATGGAGAGTTGAAGTGACACCAGAACTTCTGAATAGAAAATGAAAAGACTGCATTCAGACTCCCAGTGACATCTAAAACGGAGATAAGCAATCTAAGATCCCAATTTATTAATCCTGTTATGTGATTTTACCTGCTTTTAGTTTTTTAAGAGCAGAAGAGCTTGGTGACTTTTATGAATATGGATAAAAACATACTGAGATGACGTCAGTACCTGCACCTGTAGATTTTTTCTTTTTTCTCACAGGAGCTGTTGCTGCTATTTCTAGTTTAGGTTTATTTGGTCACAAAATAGCAGTTGTTAAACTTTGTTAATGTCATAAAATTTTCCATTTCTTACAGCAGGAGTTGTATTTGTCTTAGAATATGGAAAGTAAACACTGGAATCATTTTTTCTCACAGATCCATGAACGGAATGTTACATGTGAGAATGAACTGAGGTACAGAAGAAGCCCAGACATGACATCATGACTCTGAACTGGAAGCAGCAGGTAGTTCAGCAAAATGTCCTTTTAAGTTACATCTCATTTGTTTAATCAATAGAAGAAAATAAAGCATAGAGATGACAATCGTCCAACATACTTATTTATACTTCTGTCTTTGCCCTTTATGAAAGAGATTTGTGGCAAACTTTACAGCAAAAATTATTGCCACAATTTTACCAAACTTCCAGTAACATCCTTGTAATGATGAGAAAGTTGCAATGACTAGCAAACTGGTTCACCTCTCGTTTTTCTTAACCTTCTAGCAAAATGTTTTCCATTAGTGGCAAATATGTCAGTCTGTTTGCCATAGGTAACACTTATGGCAATAATGGTATTATTCATTATTACTGTTATTATTCATGGTTACTCATAGTTTTCCAGGTTTCTGGCAGAGAGTTGTATTTGACCTTTGGCTATGTTGCTGCAGTTTTGCAGCAAGGTCATGTTCCCATTTGCATTTAGATTTGTGGGAAACTTGCAGAGAACATCCAGCTAACTTTGTGGTTTGCTGCAGGATTTGCCACAAATTAATTTTTTTTTTTTCGGGGGGGTGGGGGGGGGGGGGGGTGGGGTGGGGGGATGGGGGGGGGATGGGGATATATCAAAATTGACTTTCTGTTTGCCTTTCTGTATTGACCTATCTAGGACAAACACAGTTCAAATACATTCATTACACTCTGAAGGATGAGGTGGGTTTAGATAATGGTTCATTAATCAACTTTTGAAACAGAAATATCTGCCAGAAACACATAGAATATATATTTGTGGCAAACTTGCTGAATTAAAATGATTAAAAAAACATCTAAAATCCACATCACATTTTATTTTAGCAGTGATTCTACCTATAATCCATGCAAAGCTTTGATTCTCCACATTTCTAAGATACTGTAAGACAGATCACGTGTGTGTGGTAATACATCAACAATGTTGCTTTGAGAACACGTTTGTCATGCGTGCATGGTATCAAAGGCTTAAAAAATGTCTTGAGATCAGGGTATTATTTCTTCAAAGTGATGGATGTAAGGACTGTTCCTATGAACAGCAGCCCAGATGCATCACGACAACTCGTCATGCAACAGCAGTTGGCACAAACTGTACGTTGAAGTGTCTGCTCAGGCTTACTTGATGTCACTGCTGCTCTAAGAATAACTCCAATAATGAGATAATTATTAGCAGCACGGTTTTTAATATCCAGCCTTTGAAATTTCTTCTCTTTTATATCAAATAGGAAGTAGGAGGTCTGTTTAATAGCGCTCCGCTTTGTGCATGTTCATTCATACGGACGATGAGTTCAGAGTGGTTTATTGCAGCACAAGTTCTTATCTGCTGTTAGTGCTGGAGCTCTTTTGCACATGTGGGTCGGATGGAGAGGAAACGTGCTGCTGCTGCTTTATGCCACTCCACATGTTCCTGCACACACATCCACGGACACACAAAACCTCACGTACATTCGTAGGAGTGAAGAGAGTATCTCCGTCTCCCATTTCCTCTCTGTCTGATACCATTATCTGTGCCATGCTCACGGCAACCATTTAGAGCCCAGGAAGAGGGTGGACAGTAAAGTACACTGCAAATTGCCCCACTATTAACTAATCAGCGGAAGAATGTACATTGATGTACCTGGTGGTCTGCACTGTTACTATTATAGTCAGCCTCATAATAATCCATTAGCACTATCAGAATCAAGTTTCACTATGAAGATGTGTTTGCACAAAGTGCTTCCACCACAAATCTACAGAATCTTCCCTATAGCTAAAATCAAAGGGACTAATCTCTAATTCATTAATCTTCTAATGATCTTGGTAAAGACATGAATTCCCTTTGAGTTATATAGCTGTATTACAAGTTATATGTTACTCCCTAAGACGATTTTTTTTTTATATATATATATATATATATATATATATATATATATATATATATATATATATATATATATATATATATATATATATATATATAAAAAAAACTATGGACCATAAAGGGTGAGTTTGTTTCAGATTAAGATGTTGATAAAGACACAATAAACACATTTTTCGTGCACTATAGCTGCAGTTTTAATATATTAAACGCAATACTTTATTGATAATCTCAAACCTTTTTATTTCATGAATTCTTTTGCAAGAAAAAGAAAATAGAAAAGTCCAAGAGCGCTTTCATGAGGTCTGATTTCTTAACTCTTTTGTCTACAAAGACACTTTTATGCCTCACTTTCAAATACAACTTCAAATGGTGGAGTTGAATTTGCATAAACAGGAAAATATCACCCTCAAGATGTTAAGAGACAGTTCAGAGTGAAGAAAGATGATGACAGACGAGCCGAGCCAAGGCCTGCGCTGTCATCTGGGTGACTTACTGTATAAAGCTGTGTATTCCTTTCTCCATCTGCTCATCATAATTCACAAGCGTAAGATAACCTTGCTTGTTCAATTCCCTAAGAAATAATAATACAAAACCAAACTAAATAGTAAATAATCATGTGACATTTTTCCACAGTATGCTCACAGTTATCATTAAGTGAACAAACTCCCTCAGGAACCCTCCTCCCTCTTAACCTTTGCTCTTCTTCCCACTTTAAATATGTTTTTTCAAAAGAATTGAAATCATCTGTCAGTCACTGAGACAATCTGGCAGAAAAAGAAAGGCGAGAAATGAAGGCAGCTGGCATCAGTGTACACACAAATATGTGGGCGCATAGCAAACTACACAAGCTACAAATACTTATTTTAGATGTTATTTTTCACCCAATTCTGTTCAAGTACTGGAAGAAAAGTTGAGGTGTTATTTTTTTTACTGTGAATGAGTTAAAATCGATGTAGAGGAGGTTATTAGAGGCAGTATTTTCCTCACATAATAAACATATCAACAGCTGAACATAGATTTATAAACAGGCATTTACTGATAATCTTAAAGCTTCATAACTGTATACAGTTCAGATCCCATTAGGAGATGACTTTTGTCCTACATTGCTAACTCCCACTTGCATCAGTGTGCAATAGGAGAGGAAGCACGCCGCAGCTGAGGGCTATGGGAAAGTAATTAAAGAACTATGTTGCCGCTGGACTTCAGCTGAAAGGCATTCACTACGATTCCCTTCTGGGCAAAGTGTTCCTAGTATGCTCTGTTGGGTCAGGGAGTGAACTGTGTCGGGGTGCTACTAGCTGTAAACAGACGGAAACAGGGAGGGATGGGTGCCATTATCACAAGTCGGGAGCAGGATAAAGCTCTCAAACGATCCTTTAATTTTATGACCTGAGGATAAAAATGTGAAGGATAGAAGGAAAATGGGCAAACATTACAATACAAATTCAATTAATATTAGGAGCAATAAGAGACCAATTGAGAGAGCCGAGACAATCGAAAGCAGCCAATAACAAGGGAGACAAAGAGTAAAGCAGTGAGTGTGACCAGAGAGGCGATGAAGAACAGGCTGATTATGCAGCAAATCACTTTCTCTTTGCACAACAAGCCCCTGAAGCCTCATCCTGAAGCCCTCTTAGATACTTAGAGAGAGCCGGCCCGGACCATTTCTACTGCTCTGGCTCACTGTGGGCACCAAGGGTTCTTTATGGCAAAAATGTCTGAGTCTTATCTGTCAGACTGGAGTTTCTGGACGTCAGGTCTGTCACATTTGCAACATTTAAAATGACTCCAGTAAAGGAGATCAAGAAGATGGAGAGGACGCCAGCGTGTTCTAGTAATCAAGATCATCGACATCACTGCTGAGGCTGAGAAAAAAGGCAGCGCTTGAAGTTTTGCCGGTATTATGCGGCGAGTGTGTTTGTGCAAGTACCTCTCGAGTGATGACAAATGGCACGGAAATAAACGGTAACAACTTTCTGCTTTTAAACAGCGTCAAGGTTGCATTCAGCTTGAAATGGGCACCACCAGACTTGCTGAGAAAATTACGGAACACGCGAACCGCCTGACAAAAGGAACGTGTCAGAAAAAGGAAAAAATCATCAGCGACGATCTCCAAACACTGCAGGACGGTTTTCCCTTGGTGCCACCAATCAGTCAGAGAAGCCTTAATAGGAGGTGATTACATCTAGTAATACAGCGGACCCTGTGAATCGCAGAGACTGAGCCAAAACATGGATGAAAAAGAACGGAACAAAGCAAAGGAAAATCACTGAACGGTCTGGTAGTTGAGGGATATTGTAATAAGTCAGAATTACCAGTGGCTCACAGGGTATGCAGACCTGAGCTTGGAGGGGAAAAATAAGCTGCATTAATTACTGCCAGCCTCACTGGGCTTCACTTTCAGGCCCCCTAAGAGTGAGACTTCCATGTTGAACAGCAGGGGTCTTTCTACAGGGGGCTAATGTGTCACTAATGCACTTTTAGAAGTATTTCTTTATTCTTCAAATGATTTCCGGATCGTGCATTGTCTTTACTTCAAAAGGACTGGATCTTTTTCATTGTCAAAAGTTTTCATTAAGTTGTACCCCCAGGATTTCTCTCTGCTAATATGTGCGCCTTATCCACTAGCTGCCCACTTTGTCACTTGCAAAAAACTAGCACATAATGTCAGTGTCTACCCTTTAGTGTTGGTTTCTAATGCACAGACTGATGGAATCCCTGAATGTGAGAAATAGATGCCACAAATTCATTGCCAAATGTTCCCTGCTGGTGTCAACACCGTCGTTTCTTTTGACATAATGAGAAGTTTGCATGTGCTTAATGTTGTGGAAGGAGGTGCATTTAAACCAAAACTGTGACTTTTTCCTAATCATAACCAAGGCTAGGTAGATTTGGTGACTAAACTTAACCAAACAGCAAGTGAGAGTGAGGCTTAAGTCAGAAAATTATTTGATAGTAAGTGAAAAAATAATGGTCCAACATGGGACTACATCTATCAACATTAACCACTGACTCCAAAGGACATCTTGTCCGTATCTCTCTGATGCCAACATCCGTCCGTTATCTATACACCACTTAATCCTCATTAGGGTTGAAGGCTGGGGACACCCTGGACAGGTCACCACTCTATCACAGGGCTACTTATAGAGACAAACGGTCACACTCGCATTCAGACCTACAGACAATTCAGAACTACCAATTAACCTGAGCATGTTTGTGGACTGTGGGAGGAAGCCAGAGTACCTGGAGAAAATCCACGCATGGGGATCTTCAAGCTGCAAGGCGACAGCGCTAACCACCGAGCTACAGTGCAGTCCCTGATGCCAACAGTTTTGCCAGAACATTGGAAATGAGAATGGGTTAATCTAAAAGCAACTACATCTGCCTACTAGCACCTCTAAACCCAAATAATACGTCATACCTTGTTTGTTTTAACCTGTGCAAAACCCAGAGCCTATAAATGACGTGGTTGCCAGGAAGTGACAGTTATAGACCAAGAAATAGGCCCTCTAAAAGTGACACAACAATCTAGAGGTTACCTTTATGCAGAACATGATTCCAGTCTTTATACTGATCTCAGCTACAGTTCCCATCCTCCACGTAGAAACTAATTATATGAATTGTTTACATATATATGGTATCAATCATTTCTAACTACCATGTAGCAAGAAAACAAATAGACGTACTTTCCAAATGTCAAACCATTATTTTCTTGCCTGTTTCATGTTTTCCTGAGTGTCTATAGTGCAGCTTCTCATTAATAAACAGATTGCTATCTAAGGCAGCTTTATTCGACAGACTGCAGGCAGGTATGCAGACAGATACGTCAGTGCTGTGTGAGAACAACAAATTTGATGATGATTGGGGCCAGAAATATTCAACTGTGTCTCTCTCTAAATGTCAGCGTTTATGAAAAAAAAAGGGCACAAACATATCTGAAGTGAAAATCTAGACACCTGGCTGGTAAACAGGAAGGAAGATGTGCAGTGAAGAAACAGAAGGAGACGCTATCTTTCTTTAATTGAGATTCATCATGGTAAGATGAATTCTCCTCCCTGGATTTTTCCCCCTCTAAAATTTAGCAACTCTGAAAAATGAAAGTCTGTTTTATCTCTTGAAAAGGATCTTTCCAAGACAAGGCAACAGTTCCCCCGCATGTGTCAGGAACCCCCCGAGTTATGTGCACTCGTAGGCTGCACGTCTCCCCAAGCGATAGAAAAGCTATACGAGGCTGACAGTAAGGCACAAAATATCCTCAGTTTTCCGACTGAACACTGGTGTGAGAAGGTGAAAAGATTTAGAGAATAAAAAGGGAGAGGTCAGAGGGAATTAGAGAGTTGGGCCAAAGACAGGGGAGACTAAGAATGCAATTAACTGTGAAGGACAGAGACTAAAAGGACAGAGCAGCAACAGAGAACACAAGGTGGACAGAGACAAACAAAATGAAATCAAATAAGACGAGGCAGACCGAGTGTCAGTGTGTTCTCTGGTAAAAACACAAAGAGGAACAGAAGAACAAACAAATGAAATAGAAGTCAGAACTGAGGATGCTGTCATAAAATGAGATAGTTCAAAAGTACACATAGAGGAAAAAAAATCCAGGTACATAAATAGAGGAGAGAAATGAAGTTATTATAGGGAATAAAAGTAATTCAGCGCATGAACAGCAAATATCAATGAGATAAGGTGTCTTTTTTTTTGTTGTGCAGACAGCAGGAAACAGAAGCGTATGGACATTAGTATGCTAATTAGATCCTTTATAGAGACGTGTTTATTCCATTTACTGTCAAAGTCATCCACAGGGATAGAAAGGGGTCTGCACAATTTCCCTGTAAAAGGCTTAATCACGGAATTTTAGTTTTACAATGCACAGTGTACAGATGTTTTTATCAGAATGGCTGCAGCTTTCACATTGAATCAAGGCTTTGTGTCTAGTCAATAATAGCAATGTTTCATATGAGAACATTTAGCAAAGTAATTGTAAACTGTTGCATGCAAGCAGTACTTGTTCAGAACAGCATAAACAGAAGATCTGGGATATTTAACAGCTTTCTTGGTGGAAATTTGGAACCCATTCTGGAGCATTGAATTTGCGATAAAAGGCCAATTTAACAGCCGACAGCAGGCTTTAATTGGCCTTCAGTAGCTTCTTGATAATGAGCTACTTTACCATCTAAAACAGCTGTCTTTAGGTTATAATGAGCGCAGCAAAGAATTTTCTTTGATTGTGACAAATTGCTTTTTCGACTTCAAAACCCGTAAAGTGATATTTTTTCACCTTAAGGTAAACTTGTGTGGTGAAAACTGCAGAAATAATTGAGAGGTGATGTGGAGCAGCACGGCCCTTGGCTTTTTTTCACAGATCTCCATGATTTCCGATCGGGAACATGCAATCAATTCAGGCGGTAACGCAGCACGTTTCAGCACCAGCTGTGCATCTGTAGCATCTTGAGTAGTGGTGCTGCAAATTGAATTCAGGTATTACAGGAAAGGGAAGATATCACAGGCCAGCAGAGACAGACAGACATTTCTATGAATGTCAGTAATGGATCTGTCCACATCTCTGTTTTATTCACAAACACACACTCACCACTCATGCCGTCTCTGATGCGCAGGCTTCTGTTTGCTAAGCCATCAGCTATTCGCTCTATTCTAGCACCACCTATTGATGCTTCAGCTGCTCAACATATCAAGTGTTGGAGATGCTCATAGGAGATCCATCACTGCATAAAATGCACAGTTCCACTTAAAATAAGCTGCAATAAAGTCCTGTTCTCTCATTAATGTCACCTCTTTCCCGGGGTTTCAGTGAGTTCAGTCTCAAATCGCATGCAAATGTCACTAAAACTGCTCATCCAGCCACCTGCACTGGGTAAACAGCTTAACGGAGTGGAGATAACTGAAACAGATGACTGTGAAATTAAATTTTACGACGGCAGATCCTCTTGTCTTCGTGGAAAATCACGAACAAGAGCATTTGCCTGCATAAAGTTAATATCTGACTCACACAGAGAGCAGAGGAAGATGAAAGATGGGCAGAGTCGGCTGCAGCTGTGTGTATCCTAGAACCAGTCCAGCTGTCTCAATAGTTTCGGTTAAACTTTAGTGTATCTTGCTACTCTATAAATGTCTTCACGATTTTACACAGATCCGGCCACAACCATGCGCTGCTGAATGATACATCCCTTGTAGCATGAAATGAAGAAGCAAAGCCTGGCTTTTGATTCTGACGACGCAGTCGCACTTGTTATGTAATCGGAAAGGTTAAACCACACCCTTGGATGTGTCTAAGCGTGATGTATGGCTCACTATCTTCAGAACTCTAAACCCTAATGGGTGACATTTCAGCATTTGTCCCAATTATAGAGTTTCTCAGAACATGGAGCCCGGCTATTACTGGTTTGCAAAACAGCAAATGTAATTAATTGCCTGACAGCATAATTGTCCTCATCATCCAACAGGCTTAAGCATGCGGTCAGAGGAGAAGATTTTTTCCACACTGACAACGCTGGAGTCAAATCTTGTTAATTTATATGATTCGTGATTCCTCCTGATGTGTTTTGCCAAGAGATCATTCAGCAGCCGCAGCAAACGTCACTCTTAGGCTTGAGGAGTAAATTGAGCATTGTCTTGTTCATGATCGTGCCGATTACAGTGCTCAGAAGGAGAGAAGGGGTGACTTTTGGGGTCATTGCATGTACCTATGAATAAAACATGGAGCATTAGCTTGATTAATGTCAAGGAATAACAACAGGCAGTTGATAGTCTGCTGACCTTCGCAGAGTGATGGGTCTCAATTACATGACTGTGTTTGTGCGAGAGACAGAGACAGGAAAAGGAGACGGAGGCAGTATTCACAGCTGTGTATTTGCATTTGTGCGGTGTGTGAACGTGTTTTCCCACAGAATCACTGGCAAGTGCCAAAAAATAAGACACAAAAAGCACGAAAAAGCTGTAGAACCTTGCACATTCCCCATCCATCCATTTTTTACATTTGGCCACAAAGCTCTGAAAGGAATCAAACACACAGTGAACACTTTTTTTTTTAAAATTTGAGGCACAATGTCCCTCCAAAGGCCCATCCTCCCCTTTTCATCTTCTCATGCAAACCTCTCTCGCTCGCTTTCAGACCTTCCATCCCGTCAAACGAGGAGCAAATTTGTCGCTTGCTTGCTCACACGCCTGCCCCTCTGACCACACAGACGGGCTGACCGACAGACATGCAGCGTGTGGGATGATGAATGACGAACTTATCTTGGAGACCCAGAAAGCAGCCAGACGCGCTGCCAGCCCAGCCCAATTCACTGCAGGGCACTGAACATATCTGAGCCCTGCCTGTCTGCACGTATCTCCTCACTGCCGCCTCTCTCATTCTCTGCTGTTTCCTCTCTCTCTCTTTCTTTGACAACCTGACTGTGTGTGTTTGTTGCTATTCTTGTCTTCCTCGGCGTTGCGCAGCATATGTGTATCAGTGTTCTGTATGTGCTGAGGAGCCCCTGGTTGCTTCCAGTCATATCAGCTCACTGAAGCCACTTCACTCACCCCCTGCATCTAATAAAACCCCGCATGACACAAGCTATTACTCTGAACACGGTTATGTAAACACAAAGGAATCCCCAAAAGAAGAATCCCAGCATAGCTGCAGACATCTTCGCGGCAGCCACTTCAGTTTCTGCCACTGCTGAAGAGACTGAAGTGAGGCAGGCAGCCTTCGGCAAGGATTTTGGCTGATTTTGTTTCCGGCTTGTGGGCCGGTGGGTCCATGAAGGAATGCCTATTTTCCCTCTCCATGACTTTGCTAATACAATCAATATGAGGGTACATGCTGTCAAAAAATCTCACGGAGCGCAGAAGAAGGAAGTCTTGGGCGGATTTGGCTCATGAAAATCGAATTTATACAAAGTCAGCAGTCCTCTCTGAGAGCAAAGAAGCAAAAAGGCAGCTTTAGTCTCCACATAGACACTGTGTTCCTTTAGTACGGTCAGTACAGCAAGTGAGTAAAGACTGCATGCATTGACCTTTTTGTGGTGTGTTTACTGCTGGAAACATAATAGACACCTCTCCATTTTTGTTCTGCTAATTTCTCTAAAGAAAAGCAGCAGCCTGGATTGATACAAACCGAGTCCTGCACATTTATGGATGTGTAAGTCGTGAATGTGAGCATGACGTAAAGGATTTAACTGAAAACACTTCTTCACATCTCTCTGACTGCAAAGAGGGGGACACATTTAGAGGGGCTATGGAGCTGGATTCATTGTGCAAATTGTAATCCACTATTGAAAATCCCTCTATTAATTTGCAGTTTCCAATAGCATCAGATCTACAGAGGTTGGCTGTATTATTTATTACAATGAATGTATATTAAACACTCAGTGGATCAGGATTCATTGAGTAGAAGCCCAAAAAAACATTGGGAAGGATTTTCTCTGTGGCTATATTGCATGAACTGCAATATCATATCATATATGTGGAGTCTTTTCAGCCTTTTATTGAGCTTTTTGACTATTTAGAACAACATAAATGTGAGTCACATGCTGTATTTAACCTTTTCTAGCATGTCTCAAGCTAATGTGATTTTCTGTTGTTAGATTTAAAGGTTTCTCCATATGCAACAGCATTTGAACACACCAGTTCATGTTGCATCAACAGCCACAGTCACCCAATGCAAATCCCAGAGATTTCTCCATCAGTGCCAAAAAAATAAGACTTGAAATGAGGCAAAAAGGAGGGGGTTTAAACCGGCTGGCAAAATCCAAATCTTCTCCCATTACATCACCAATCTTTACACTTTGTCCCTGCTGCAACTTAAAGGAAAAAGTTCTAGAATAAAAGCTTCTTGACTTACCTTACTTGCACAGATTTCAGAGACTGCAGCCCCAGTGAAAGAATCAAGATGCTGAGGAGGATCAGAGTCGTCTTCCCTCAGAGAAGTCCTTCCACAGAGACCCACTCCCAGCTGCTGCGCTCCTATTTAACGCAGTGCTAATAAATAAAAACTTTTCTTTTTTTCCACGGAGATAAAAACGCACAATAAAAATCAATCAAACGCTTCTACCGCCGCGGCTTTGCCCAGGTGTCTGCCGTTTTTTGTTTTTTAATTATTGTAGGATGGGTTAATGACCGGCTGTGCGCGCAGGAGAGGAGCGCGGAGGGCAGGGCGCCGCTCGGTAGCCGTTATGAGCGGTGACGGTTGACTGGCCGGTAATCCAACAGCCTCCCGTTTACTCGGACGAGCGTGTGGTTTGCCGGAGCTCCTCCTCGCCTCACCTCCGTATCCGCGTTTAAAACGCACACGGCGAGGAGAGGCTCCTCATGGCGTGTGTGCGCTCTGGTTGGACACTCCTCTGGACAGCCGTATTACACCAGACACCATAGGCTGAACACGAATTATGGTGAAGAGATACAACAGCAGTGTGTGTGTGTGTGTGTGTGTGTGTGTGTGTGTGTGTGTGTGTGTGTGTGTGTGTGTGTGTGTGTGTGTGTGTGTGTGTGTGTGTGTGTGTGGTAGCCGACAGTGACTTTTAAATAACCTTGTTGGTGGTATAGAGAACACATACCTATTCTTAAATCTTTCATTCATTTAGAAGACAGTATTTGTAAAGGTTGCCATGATTTTTCTGTCATAAATCACTTGCATTCACGATTATAGTCTATTTTAGGATTTGTGGCAAATCATATACAAAGCACTCATGCTGTGATAAATATTACATGTTGTCAGTTTGCCTGCTTCCTATGTCTCTGCAGAAAACCCAGAAGATCCCCTCAAATTACCAGTAAAAGATACTGTAAGTGAAATTTGATTTGTCTGATGCTTTTTTTTTCACTGAAAAGACAAATTTTCTTCAAAAAATCTTTAAAATATAGTTGTATTTCCCAAAATATGTAGTGGAATGGTAACATGGACAACATATAGTGTCAATATTGCCCAACACTGTAGTTTGTTTTTACTTTTCTCTGGCAAAACCAGTCAGTTACAGTATGTTGGCATGGCTACAATGATGGATGGATGGATTAATGGAATGATAACAAGTTGATCATTCATTCTGATATCAGGCAATAACCAGACATTTTCAGTTTCCTAATCTTAATGTACCTTGGCAGGTGACAGATTAAAAAAAATATATCATCTGATTTGTGTCTGGCTGCCCAGTGGCTTGCTGGTTAGCACTGTCGCCTTGCAGCTAGAAGATCCCTGGTCTGCAATCTTTGAAGGGAGTTTGCATGTTCTCCCTGTGCATGTGTGGGTTTTCTCAGGTACTTGGCCTTCCTCCCACAGTCCAGAAACATGCTGAGGTTAATTGGTAATTCTAAATTGTCCATATTGTTTGACAGGCTGGCTCAATAGAGTCTTCTAGTTTCAGACTGTCCACATACATGATTTTGCACACTCTCAAAATAAAAATCACTCTTTCAGTTAACTTAATTAAATCACTGAAAGTATTTCTGCATGATTTAATAGCTTTTCTCGCAGCATTAAGTATTTCTATTGGTCCAACTCAATGTACTTGGGTTGAGTGAACATAAATTGTTAGGACTCATTGGGACATATTCCCAAGGATCTGGCTTGGCTTGGTAGTATTTGTATTGGGTCAACTCATTTTTCAATAGTACAGATTACACTAGTAAATTAAGTTTATCCAATCTAAGTAAATTACAACAGAATTAGTTAATGTTGAAAGAAAGCCATTCAACCTCATGAAAACTTTTTCCATGATTTATTTATGCTAATTCTAATAATAGCATCTGAGTGTAAACATATTTAAGTGAAGCATAACAAATTATTGCTTGGTGTCAAGGAGGGAAACACAAGACAAGATGAATCATACAATTGTATTTACTAAAATAGGCAGCAATGTTTGAAGGTCATTTCGCGTGCAGGGGAACTTTAAAGCCTGACATCAGTTCTCAATAAGTAACCTTGAAAAAGGATCTACTTTTCTCAATGACTCAGACTTTTTAATGGCATCACAATGAACCCTCCATACCAATGTGAGCCTAATTCAAGGAAATTGTCACGTCAAACATTTTCGATGTTGTGACAATAAATGGCAATTGAAACTAGCGTCCTGCAAGTCTTTTTCCTCTACCGTATCATCAACATCACTGCGTGATCTCATTTGCCAGTGTTCATAATGATAAAAGTCAGCATGGGAATCAGACACAGCAGACTATCCATCAATAATTAACTATCAAGTTGAGTTTTCTGTGGACAGATGATAAGTAGTTTGTGGTTTCAATCTGATATCCAACTGTCATCCCTCTATTTAGTCTAAAAGCAGGGTACTGTTATTGATCTATTTTTAAAAGGAGTGTTTTGTAAATGAGATAGAAAATCAAACTCAGTGTGAGTATAAAGCATTCACGTAGCTGATGATTTCCTTTTTAGAGTCATGGTAATTTGGCGATTGACATTTAGATAGCTGGTGGTGCATAAAACAGAAAACGTCTTTAAAACCAACACCATAGGGAGAACTTTGAAAAAAAAAAACACCTCACAAACAGAAAGACTCTTCTCATTGTTGTGTTTTCATTCCACAATTTTCTCTTTTCACTTAATTACAACACAGCCAGGTGTTTGTCTGGGATTGCTGTCGTCACAGATTTGACATTCATCTCTCTTCGTCTCACCCACATACATGCACACACACACACAATCACAAATACACACACAAACACACACACAAAGCAGCATTGAACATGTTGCTGCATATTTATAACACATTATAACAGTGAAAGACATGATGAGCCTGTCATCCCTAAAGCCACACGATCCACCAGCAAGCAACGCTGCCTTCAAACTAGCAGAAAAGACAGAACGTCCACCCAGGAGAAGGAGAGGAGTGGACAAACACAATCTACTTGGGAATGTTAGTAATCTTCTGACGTTGAAAGGAAGATTACCCTTTGTCAGCTACATTTTACCTGCATGTCTGCACACATGCATTCATTAGAGGATCCCTAAATCATGCAATAGAACAGAAAACGTGTAACGAATCTTTGGACAGGAAAAGCAAAGCAATTCGGTTTTTTTGCCTCTTTTAAGTTTCCTCATCCTCCCTTTTTTCCTTTCCACCTCTGGCTAATAATCCAAACATGCAACACCAAGAAATCCCTCCTGGCAAAGTACCCGCTTTCCCTGGTCACATTTGGAGTTGTGCTGGCGGTGGTGTTGTGGTCAGAGGACACTTCCATGAAAAAGCAAGTCCTCTTCAGAGAATCCCCCTCATTATGGTCAGTTGTGGCAGTGACGGACGGTGCTGGATGAATGAGGGAAATGGAGCTGGAGCGAAGCCTGTTTTGTGCTGAGAATCTGCAGGATAATGACGCCAGATTAAAAAGGCCACATGAGTTTGGTGCCAGTGTAGGCAGCATCCGTGCCCAGCCTGAAAGTAATAGGACGTCACTGCAAACAAAAAATTTTTTGTCTCAAAACTACAGATGAAGCTGAAATGATTCCTGCCAGTTAAAAACTGTAGGGTGTGATTCTGACATTTAATGAAAGATAACACTTTATACTACAACACTGTCAAGACCTGAAGGGGGCATGTCATCTTGTGATGTTTGTTTGAGTGGATAATATGTGTTCACTGAGTGTTTGCATGCAATATATTACTCATAAATGTCTGATTTTAATGTAGGCTTCCAGCTGTGAATCCAAAAAAGTGCCCATATCTGAGTAAAATCACCACAGTTCCTGTCAAAGCATTCAGTATTTTCAGCTCCTGGATTTGTCACTGAAAGATATAATCACTTGAGTCTCTCTCTACTGTTCAGCTTGAAGAAATATAAAGCTGCAGGCTTTTGTGAATTCTAGTTTAAGATTGATGAAGATTAAAGCAATCACTATTTTGTATATGAAACATTTATCCAGTGAATAAATACATATGTGACTGTTTTACTTCACTCTCATCAAGCCTGTTTCTAGTGACAAAAGGCCACAGATAGACCCACAGGGCACTAAATTACCTCGAAAAACACATAGAGTGACTACCTAGTGAACATAACAAAACAATTAACAGCTAAAGAGCTGGTTAGTTCCATGAAAATTTGCTGGAAACTAAAGCAAAACTGAAAAGAAGGCTGAATATCATACTTAGATCCATAAGGCGGCTAGAAATAAAACTCTCAGTAAATGTCAGTGTTCTTCAGTGTCTGCTAAATGTGTAAATTTGATTACAGTCTTTAAGGATAATAGCGTTTCAGTGCTGCCCCCAAGTGATTTATAAATACATTAATGTGGGTTTAAGAGACATTAGGTTATTAAGTGATACTTTTTGCCAGATTGTGTGTGTTTAAATCCTTTTCTTTCGGTTTTATTTCAGGTATTCTAGTCTTGCAGAGACAGATTCACCTCCACAGCACTGCAGCAGTGTGGGAGAATGGTCTGGCTGCACCACCATCATTCTGCTACAGGAGGAAAATGCTCTGACTTGTTTGCATTTCCTTAAACAAATCACAATTATCTTGGTGGGACTAAGATCAAGATGTAGCAATGGTGCCAATGTAAAATAGCATCAGTGGGGTCGTCTTGGTGGAACGTTTGTATGCAAGGAGGTGAGCAGTGTCTTTAAAATGACTAATCTGACAACAGAACCCAGCCGTAGAACCAAGGTTGCTACTCAGAGACTGTTGTTGTTGTTTCCCGTAGTGACAGGGATTCTGAAAATGGTAACAAGCAGGCAGCAGAAGGAAGGGGGAAAGCCACATGAAATATGTGGTAAAACATGGCAGGCTTATACCCAAAGTCTACCTCTGGTGAGTCAGACTAAAGATATTCCAACTGAAAACGCAGTCATTTTTTAAGATACTCATTTGACTGGCTAACTCAGACTGTGTAACCCTTTTATTTGCTTTAGAAGGAGTTCAAGAGTTTTCAGAATCCGAATGTTTTCAAGAAAGGGTCACTTTACAGCCAGTATGGACAGCAGATATGATTATACCAATGGATAGATCAACATAGACATGTGAGTATTGTTTTGATGAGTCAGTCTCGAAGATTTGAATAAGATTTGTCCATTTTAGACTATGTTTAGTTGACTCTGGACAAGCTGAAACATACATCTGTGTCATAGACATTAAACTGTTCACACTAGGATATATCCCATAATACTGGCGCTCACAGTTGGTTCCAGAGAAAATGAACAAAAAACAGATTTAGTGTTTCGACTGTGACATCTGGATGAATGCAAAACTGGTTTTCATTGTCTCATTTTTGTCATTTTGTGTCTTGTTTTTGGTCTTGTTTTTTTTTTGTTTCATGTCTCAATTTTTGTCTTGTTTTTGTCGTTTGTTGTCTCATTTTTGTTGTTTTGTGTCTCTTTGTTGTCATTTTTTGTCTCGTGTTTGTCATTTTTTCTCAAATTTGTCATTTTTTGTCTCGTTTCAGTTATTTTGTGCGAAATTTGTCATTTTTTTGGCTTGTTTTTATCATTTTGGATTTCATTTGTCTTGTTTTGTGCAATTATTTGTGTAATTATATCGCTTGTTTTTCTTGTTTTGTTTTCTCTTTTACACATTTACACAATGGCCACTAAGCACATGACATATTGAGGAAAGTTATATGAAATTACTTGCATTTAGTTCTATGAGTTATTAATGTGTGTTGCATCCATCCATCTTCAACTCACCAGTGTGTAAAGCCGTACACCGTTTTCTCATCTGCTGTTTTTTCCTTGTCTCTCAAGACTTTATTCTCTTGCCTATTTCATTAACGGTGACCTGAAATTGTTATGGAGGCGTGGTCCATCTCCCAACTGCTAACAGATTAGCAATGTCACACAGGCAGCGCTGTTTGCATCTGTAGGAAGTGAGGTGAAGCACACCTGCAACTACTGCTTATATCACCAGAGCTGCCGACAAAGAGAACAAAAGGGAGACGTCTCAGACTGCCACTTTAAGTTGGACTCGAATAAATCAAAGGCTATTCTTTAGCAGTATCTTTGTCACAGGTTAAGACTCAACAATTCATTTTCATCCTCTTAGCTTCTCCCTGAGCAACTCTCATTTCCAACCCCATCATTCTTCACCAGCCCAGCAATAGCCCTCACTGCTCTCTGCCATTTGCCAGTTCTCTGACCTTCATATGAGCTCTGTAGTATATTTACCATACCACTCACTCACTCACCCTCTATGCCACATCATCCATTGTGTTTCAGCCTCAGCATTCCACCCTGTCTGCCTGCTGCTTTGTTATGACTTTTCCCTGTTCCCCGTTGATTTCTGCTTGGCTTTATCCCCTCTGGACCTGTTCACCCCCGCTGAGTGCCATCTTGCAGCAGAACCTATTTCTGACTCCTTTTGAGCCGTTAATGTACCAGATCTCTCATAATTGTCTAACAAAGGATGAATGCTGATCTTACCGGTACTATTATTAATTTTAACACTGAGTAGCTCACTGTCATGGTGTCACGATTTTCTGGGACACTTCAACAGAACCGAAGCATCATTAATGTTATTAGTAATGCCTGTGCTTTCCCTGCTGTGACAAGTCAAAATGATTGCTGTGAAACTGTGCCAGTGATGTCAAGCTACGCTTAGCTACTAAAATACTTGGAAAAAACGTGGAGATCTCAAATAACTTGACACATAAGTGGCATAAATCTGTGCTGCAATAAAACTGTGCATTACTGGTGAGCTGGTTTATTTTGATTGGCCTACTTCACACGTATGCTGTACACAATCCTAGTTCCTTTATGTCTCTGTGTTCATAAATATTGATACCTACATTCTTCTACACTGTGAAATGTCTTCATTTTTGGATGGTTTCTTCAACAAGTATCAAGAAAAGACAGCTAGCTCTTTACCTACAGTTTGCAATACGTCTTGCTTATTCAAGGAATTTGCAGCTCTTCTGTTCGACACTTAGGGAGCATGTGGTGGGTCAGCTTTCCTAAATGATATATATATATACATATATATATATATATATATATATATATATATATATATATATATATATATATATATATATATATATATATATATATATATATATATATATATATATATATATATATTTAAACTTATTAGGCAGCAGATTCAATTGGGCCACTGTGCAGAGCTGCAGAATCTGCAGTGAACTGCTGAGCAGGAGCTCAATATAAAGTCTCTGACCTGTGGGAAGGTGGTAATTGAAGCATGCGGGCAAAGAGGAAGAAGAAGCCCCTTCATAGATTGAAATCTTCCTTTTTTATTTATTTAATTTTAGCACTTTTCAACTGTGAAAAAAAAATCCTCACCTGACGTAGAGGGGGAAAAGGCACCTGTATTTGTTCGTTCTGCTCAAATCATTTTTAATCCTCCCAACCTTGATGAAAAAGATTGTGGCCCATTTGCCAGAGGGTGGAAGCAGGAGATTTATTTACAGCTATGAGTCATCTGCTGCTGCAAAAAAGAGGCTTTTCTGAAACAACAAAAACGTTGTTGTAAAGGCCTGTGGAGAGTGATTGTGATATAAGTCAATTGGAATAATGTTTAACTGCTGAAGAACAGTTTAGGAGCACAGTTTTTACCACGTGAATGTGCAGACTCAACTCTCTCCGATGTCTTTCAGTTGACATTTCTCTGGGAGTCAATTCGAAATTTGTACCTGCAAACGCTTCCAAAACATCTCAGGAGCAGGAGTGAGGAGTTGTCCGACTTGTTTAATTATACAAAGGCTACATATGTTTGGCAGCCAGACGGACGGTGAAGAACGGCCCGGAGTCTCATCACCAGACACATCAATCTTCAAAGTGTGAGGGGAAGGGAGAGGGACAGAGATGTTCCACTTTACGCAACAGAGGGTGATGAATGTTGGGGAAAAGCTGATGCCATGTCGGCACAGAGGGGCCAGCTGACATGTTTGGTCTACAGCTTAAACAGACCAACTCTAACATCAAAGACATGGTGGACCTTAAAATAGAAATGTTGTACACTGTATGCTACTGCTGTGATGACAGTTCTGCACCTCTTAACAGGTTGGTGGAGAACTGATGCTAAAAACCAACACATTTACCCAGTTAGGGGTCAAAATGTCTCACTAACGGGTCTGTGAGATAGTTGTAAGAATCTGACATGTAATTAACAGGACAAGAAAATGAATTCCAACAAAATGATTCCAAGTGTTTGCTTTTTTTCTTGTGTAATACCCCAAGGTCAATAATTTATTAAATGATTGAAGAGATGCAAACATTTATCCCCTTTAAAGGGTCTTGCCAAAAAAAGTTGCAAACTGTGCAGACACATTGATCACAGAACGGAAAATTTACACCCGATGAGGCTTATTCCCATTCAACATTTCAGCTCACATCCTGTTATAGGGAGTTTTCATGAGCAATAACAAAGCTATTCATTATTCTATACAGACGGCTGTTTTGTTTGTCGATAATATCAGCAATAGCTATAATGGGTTTCCTGTTTGTGGCTTTGTGGATGCTGGCACAGAGAACAAGACTGACTATACCATCAGCTTAGGACAATGTTTTCTTGTGAGAGGCAGTGTCTTTTAAATGACTATACACAAAAGTGAGATTTCTGGGATTTTTTTTGCATTTGCAACCAAAACAGACAAAGAAATTCATCGAACATGTATCTGGATCCACATGTTCGGTAGCTGGTTTTTATACTCCAATATCCAAAGCTGTGAGATCACCCTGAAGACAGTTTTTACTTGAGTAAAGAAGACCCACTTACAGAAACCAATCGTAATAGAATAAATGCTGCTGAGTTGACGCCTGAGGTGCTTGGCATGCATTGCTGACAGGAGCACTTGCTGCAAAACTTCTTGTAAGTGCAGTTTATTACTCTAAAGCAGCCAGAAAACACCATCAAAACTTAAAGATTTTTCATTAAACTTAAATTCTTTTTTTTTTTTCCAAATTAAAAGTTTATAAAGCGTATTTTTTCTTACTTGTGCCCTTAAACAGGAGTGTCAAAGTCAATTTTTTGGTTCTCTGTGGCTGTTAGATTTGTGAATCTGCCACCAGGGGGCATCTAAGATATTCACCTCCACCTTAACCTACAGTAGGCATTTAAAAGCAGCATCATATGATCATTACCAATCATGTTGAATGGCAATACAAAACAATATCACAGTTTGAGATATGGTGAAAAGAAGCCTCTTACATAGAATTAATCCAGTTTTAAATGGGAATCATGCTTCAGTGTAAATGTCCGTTAATCAACGCTGAGAACGAGGGACAAAATGACTCTGTCTAATGTACTGCAGCTAATGAAATAACCAGAGAATCAATTCATCTCAGGGCCCCTGAACTACAGTGAATCTTTTGCAATCAGTAGCTATGATATTGCCACCCATTAATGGTCCAAGACAGAGCTTTGTTAGGATTAAAAGTTACACACTGTGTCTGTTTGCAGCCTCTCCAACATTTGTCATGTCATTTGGTTATTTAATGAGCACACAAGAGTCTGTTGCCACAAGGTACAATTAGGCTCAGAGCGAAAGATTTATCATCAGAATGGTCAGTACTTGTATGAAACACTGAACAGAAAAAGGGTTGAATAGCTTAAACTTCATAAAATATGCTCTTTCATTCTTTTTATTTTTACATATTCATATATGCCACTAAGCTGATATTCTTCCTTCTTTGCAATGCAGATTTTTTTCTTTAATTCACTATTAAAAATTACCCCAAAGGGCAAAAAGCTGAAATAAGCTTAACCTCAATTCCCCCACCTGTTTCATCGCGAGCAGCAGGGATGATTTCAAGATTATGGCTTTTAAGGAGCTGCATACAGACTATTAGGATGACACCCTCCCTCTGTGCTTTGGTTCCTAATAGCAAAAAGGCCCAGCCAGATGTATTGCCTTTTATTGCTATTTATAGGCAAAGCCAGATGGATGAGTAGTTTCCTTTGATACCGTCCATAAATATTTATTGTCTGAAAAAATCACACAGCACTTCAACAATTCTATTATAAGAGATGGAACAAAGAAAGGATTTAGAGCCATCATCATATTCTAGAAACAGAGAGTACCTTGGAATTAATAGCCTCCTTCACTTAATGAGGTTACTGAGATGTCTCTTGTGGTACATAAAGTATATTATCTGAGAAAACCGGTGTGGCAGCATTGACAAAAAGGAAAATACAAATGGAAAATCCTATTTGATGATTGAGTTTTGGAGAAAAAATGTATGTTTTACCTTGCATGTAAGCATGTGTATAGTTCACTATAACTACATTATAGGTTGTAAACCATGGCCAGATAATATTCCTGAAAGCTCATGATTTGCATTTTGTAAACCTGCAGTTTTGTCTCCTCTAAATATAAAGTTCTAATGAACCTGCCACAGCAGTGTTTGCTGCTCCCTGATTGCTTCCTTCCTGATTCGAAGCTGTGCTGAAGCGACTGAGATAGGCTCGAGTGCTTTGCAAAGTATTTCCAGATAAGGAGGGAAGACAGCAACATTAGTAGGAATGGAAGAGCAGCCTAGAGATAAAGTGAAAGTGACTAACAGAAAGTGAAGAAAACCAGCCAGGCCTGTTTTTCAGGCAATAACAGACACTCTTGAAGGTTATAATCATGCGTTCCAGTGATTGAAGAAGTTAAGATGCAAACATTTTGAGTTTAATTATTAAAATACCACACAATACAGTCATTTGCTTAAAACAGCAGCGTCAAAGTACAGAAAGAGGCAGAATTCTTCAACAAATTCTGTATATCGTGTCAAAAAATGGAGCTGAGAAAATAAAAAAGTTCTCTATAGTAACGTACTACTTATATAAAACATACAAAACATACATACAGTATCAAAATCAGGAACATTAGTGCAGTAGTAACAAACTTCATCGACAGCACATAGTAAAGTCACATTTGAAAAGTTGCTCATAAGGCCTTACAAATACAGCCCGGTCAACATTTTAGCATAAACAAACACGTTAGTTTCCATTAAGGACTCGTCCAAGTGAGAATTCCTGAGAAAAAGCATCAGACATCTACGCCTGCAAGAATGTGATGTGATTATTTCGATTCCGTCTCATGCGCCGACCTTTTCCTTGGCCTGTCTGCTTTTTCGCTCCTGAAAAACAAGAATACAACTGATTAGAATTCTTGTGGCTTTCCATACTTATAATTAAGCAAACACAACTTTCGAGAGACTGATTTCGCCTGCTGTTCTCTTAGTCATAACATAATGACTGGCTGTTGTCCATGAATGCTTTTGGAGGACATCATCTGCCCCCAAGTTCATGTTAGTGGTTCCTTCAGATGCCATGCATTTTTTTTTTTTTTGGCTTGATAATGTACTCAGCTAAGCATAATTTGGTCTTCTCCCAAATTCTCCCTCTGACTTTTTGAATTTTCTCCAAATTCAAACCTTAAGTGGTGCTGAGTGGCTGTCCAGACACTGTCATTATCGAATAAAGGAGTCTCTCTCTCCAATTATCATGCTCAGTTATAATGGCTTCAGTTTGAGTTGTGAAACTTTTTGCTCGCACACACCTTTGACACACACGTCCACGCAGCTCTGGCGCGACACAAAGTTGTTGCTGCTCCCTCCGCAGCCCGAGTAGACGAACTCCTCGCACATCTTGGTGGCTTTGTTGTAGTAATAGCGAGTTATGGAGGCTGAACACCTCCCTTTGTCCAGATGGTCCAGACACAGCACAGGAACAGCTGCGGGGTAGCAAAAAACCATGACAATGAGGCCACTAATCACAGTCTTAGAGGAGGAATTGCTCAAGTTTATAACTGTCTTTGTTGTGCATCCTTGCAGACATGAGATGCAATAATTCAGGATTACTCAACAGCAATACAAAGTTCCTACTAACTTTTGTGTGGACTGCAGTACTCCATGCAGGAGGTGAGGTCTTGGAAGCGGTTGGAGTTCCCCTGGCAGCCTCCGTAATAAAAGGGCTCACACTGCATGGTGGTCATGTTGAAGAAGTAGCGGGGGAACAGGGCACGGCAGGGACCCTCCTCTTTGGGAAACCTGCAGATTTGGGGAATCTCTGTAGAGAAGAATGGAAGTTCAGGAATCAGATCTGATGGCACAAGACTCGCTCATTTATCCGAGCAAGAAAAAAATGCGTCAACTAGTTTTCCAGTTACACTTTAAATTAAAGAATTAAAAAAGTAACTTAGCAACTGTCAGGGGTGGTCAAGGTCACCACCATCCCTGGAGTGTATGCTCATCACACTGAAAACTTACTTGGGATTCTGAAGCACGTCTTCTGGCACTCCTGATAACTCTTGAAGTTATTGGCATTCCCTTGGCAGCCTCCATAGTAGAAAATCTCGCACTTCTGGGTGATAGTGTTGTAGTAGTAGCGCTCGATTTCTCCCCTGCAAGGTCCCTCGTCCACTTGAAGGAGGCACACGGCTGAAATTAACCAGGAAAAGTGTGAATGAAAGACGAAACGTGCTCAGGAAAGCACGGTAAATGAGGTTTGCTTAACAGAAACCAAACTGGATAGTAACACGCCTCGGGGTTGTAAACTGACAACCAGAATTCGGTTCCTGTTTTTAAAGAGGTCGGTAAAATACTAAAGGGATGAATGCACGGAGCTTACCTTTAGGAGACAGCGCCAAAACGTTATAAAACGTGGAAACGAATGCAAACAGCGACAGTGTGCAGAAATCCATTGTGTAAGTTTTGGTCCAAGCCTTTCCTGCTCTGCCGACCATCCCAGTTAGATCCAGTTTTATAGTAGTGTTTCCCAGGGGAAAGTCAGGGGCGGGGAGGTTGTGACTCATTCCAATACTACACAGCAAAGAGATTAGATTGGTGATGAATTCTTTCATGACATCAGGCAGGATTTTTTTTTTAACGTTGCAATATTTGCGTAGAAAGCCGTCGATAATGACTAATCTCATATTCAACTCCAATGAATCCTGTCTGCTTGAGAGGAGTCAAACAGTTACAGTAACAGGCCAGTGATGGTGAGGAGGAAGAGGATGAAGGTGATCCAGTCACTCTTCAGCATCTCTGTAAATTTCCCCTGAACAAGTTGCTATTGTGTTTTCTTTATGAGACAGACACTCTTGTGAAACATTTACGGATCTTTACTTGACTTCCCACCACACACTCATCTGACTGGATTTCAGTCACACACTTTCACTGTCACTCTCCCATTATCAACCTTATGGCCTACATTATCATTTGTTTTCTTTAGTGAGTGCAATCACCCCTCAGAGAACAGTCTTTCTTCACTAAGCTTCCCGTTCTTTACTTATAAAAGCAGTATTATGTGAAAACTGAAGCAGAAATTCTTAATAAAATGTATATTTCTGGCCTCACATAACTACCTGTCATCATCTACAAAACTGCCATGCAGTCATGTTCAGGACAATGATGTGTGTCCACCTTGACAGGTGGAGGCTAAATACAGATTAGCCGTCTTATCAAAATGACCTGATACATGAAGCGCCACCCCTCAACCCATATCTAAGAAAACTCCGTCAAAAATAGCACAAATCCTGCTTTAATCTGTAATATACAGTAAATACACTTTGTTGTTTTAACATCAAAAGGACCCAAACAGACACCTGTTGGATTCGCCCTCTCATCTGATAGCGTACTTGAGCTTCTGGGGTGATCATTCAGTGGGGCCTTGTTTTAATCAGATTAGTGGATTAGAATTGTTTATGCAGATTACTTTATAACCCAGATTGAGGGAGAGGAGAGGGATTCTTCAGCAGGATATCGGGGGTGAAGGACCGCTCCCTGTAAGCAGTCGTGAGTACATTCCTATTCTTTCTATGAAGAATTTTTAAAGTTTAATCATCCAACATGATTTATTTGTGTTATGGGAGTGAATCTAAAAAGAATTTAAATGTTATCTTTTTCCATTTTGACAGATAATGCCAGTCATAAATGTGGACGACCTGACAGACAAGGACAAGGCTGTGATGGAAGTTAACCAACTTAAAATTGAAGTGAAACTCGAAAGGTGGTTGGTAAGTTCTTTGCCTGTTTGAATCTAATTTTACAAAGCACAGTTACTTAAATCGGGAAAAATATTTAAAACTGAAAAAAGCTGCCAGAAAACATTACCCCAACACCTTTGTTTGATTGTTTCAGACATCTAAATGCTGTGAGGAAATCAAGGACTACATTCAGGCCGGAGTGGAGGAGGACACCCTCGTCAAAGGCATTTCAGAGGAGAAGAACCCCTTCAAGGAGAAAGGTGGCTGTGTCATCTGCTAGACTGGACCTGAGGAGCTTTTCATATCTCAGATTAGCACCCGAGGACATTCTCCCTCCCCTCATAAAATGGATTTGCAGACTGAGAAGACTAGAAGGACACAATAAAGAAAGAATTCATAAAACTTCCCATGTAAACGATTCCCGATTCCCCATCTTCTGGCAAGATTTGTAGCCTTATAATTTTATTCTTTGGAAAGACGCAATAAATAAGAGTTGTATTCGGCAAGGGTTGTATAATGCTTCTCTCTCATGTGGTGTATATAGTCTGAGCAAATGGGCTCATTTGTTGTTTCATCCACGGAAGCAACTGTCATTAAATGTGCACATGTATAACTCAGCCTGTCTCTGTGATTCACTGCAGGTTTCAAGACAAGGTGGAGAAACAGATATATCTCCATAACCCAATCTGCATACATTTAGAGTTAGACCAACTTTTTCTCATAAGTCTTGATAAGATCGTTGTCAGGGTAAATATCAAACCTTGGGGCAATCTGTGTTAAATTCTGTGTCTATTCTTTTATTTGAAGTTTTTGGATCATTTAATTCATTCTTCTTGTAGCTTGCTTTTGGGAAGGGAAAAAAACTAAATGACAAAACATTCTCTGCAAAACATAATAGTATTGTCCTCTAATTTTTTCTTTATGTCTCCTGAAAGCCATAATGCAGATGTTAAGACTTTACCAGAGGGGTTTTCCTTTTGCTGATTCTTTATTTTAAAGTAATTCAGATAATAAAATAGCTAATGTCTTTCCCAAGAAAATAGCAGAACAATATAGCGGATATGTGCTTCACTTACTTTCTGCTTGCAGCACCCTCACATTTATCTATTGATTCTAGATGATTTTTTAATTTTTTTTTTTTTTAGTTTAGTTTATTAATTTGGCGGTGTTTCCCCAAATAATGAAGTTTAAACATTACAACATCTTATTTTTCCATTGGATTAACGTGTGACCCTTTGCCTGAATCACAAACTGGGTTACTGTTAGAACAACGGAGTGCGCATGCGCTACCTGCACTGTCAACAGAGATGGCGCTGCTTGAAGGAGCCCTGCGTTTAAACCTGTTAGCTAACAGCCGGAATTTCTACAAATTCACGTCTTTTGTCGGTGTCCGGTCGTTGTCCGAAAATGTGTCATCTAAATCAGTCACGTCCAGTTCCCCAGAGGTCGCGGGCGACCATGTAATCTACACACAAGAGCACTTTGCATTAAAGGAGTCCCTCAAAAAGGTATGCTAACACTTGGCTAGGAAGGTTTGGGGTAACAATGAATACAAGGCTGATTTTGCTTTATTTAGGCGGCGACAGTTGGATATTTTATTAACCACGGGTGTTCTTACAACACAGCAGTCTGAATATAAGCTCAGTATAACCCCAAGAAGAAAAGCAGGGGCAGTAAAGTGGGTGAGAGGTCACTATGCTAGCTCTCTCCTCCGCTGAACTGTGTTAGTGTTTACTCTGTATCCCTTCCGAAAAACAAGGAGTCCACTGCCAAGCCAATATTTTCACTTGGCTATTCCAAAATATATCTACAAATAATGGTACAAACTTTCAGATTTCAGCTGCTCTAACGTTAGGTTATTGAAAGAAGGACAACAGGACAGGTTTACAGCGCAGCAGCTGCTGTGTTTTCATGACCCACTCTACACTCCCACATCCCACTTTATAAATGTCAGCTGTATTCTGGATAACACACCGCATCTCTGCTCTGACTCTAGGCTCATGTAAAGCTTTTTTTTTTTTTTGCGTATGCCAATTTTTGATTTTTAACATCTGGTCCAATGTGCAATGAATTATTGTGTGACTGGCAGATCTGGATGCGAACAACATGTTTAGTGTGTAAAATGAATAGAAGCTGTGGTCAAAGTTGCAGAAATCCTCTGAGGTAAACAGCAAGAGCACATTTAACAGATATTTTAGAGATAGAAGAGTGTGTTTTGAGGACAGTAGTGATGCCTTTATAAAGATTCTTACACTAACTCTAAAGTAGGGCAAAACTGATGCAAAACAAGTCATATTGTGATTTTCTTTTGCAAATATTGTGATATGATGTTAGATTGAATGGCAATTTTTGCATTTCTTTTCTGGTAAACCATAACATTGTGATTTTTGCTGCAGTCTATACTAATGTGATTGGGAATATGATTTGTAGACCGGGACATCTGTGTAGCACCGCAGTGCTTCATTTATGTTAGTATATTGTGACACATTTTACTTTTATACTCAATACTTTGATTTATTCTTCAGCCTACAAACAATCAGTTCATACTGAAACAATTTTTCATTTGCATTGTAAGTAAGGAGGCGTGATCCATGTGTAAAAAAAGTTTCTGATACCAGTTGGGTTGCTAATTGGTGCTATTTGTAAGACTAAAATAGATAAATATTGATGGTGGCAGGACTACTGAGTGGGCATTGGTGCCCAAATGAAAATGTCTGTCAAGCCAATGTACTTTAGCTTTAAAACATACAATTTTGGTTTGTATCAAACAAATGATTGGCCCTGAATCAAATGATGCATCTCGCTCACCAAGAAGCCAAATATCTCAGTTTGTACGATACAGAACAGGTGTTCTTCCTGAGGCCATTAAGGTTGGCAGATTTAGAAACATTCGGTAGGAAAACTAATTGGCAGATCTGTGTGATTTGGGAGAGACCAATAATTAGTTCCATTTTCTGCTGTAATGGTCATACTGTGAGTATTTGATAATAGTCAATTTTCCATGAAATCGCTTGCTACCCTGAAAACATCTGGTATATTTCTGATCTGAACGTAGAATAGTTGATTTATTTGAATGTCCTTTTGTTTAGAAGTTCATCTAAAAGGCAAAGCATACAAGAGGGATGGTTTAATTACTATTAAGTGGGATTTATCAACCTTTATGCAAAAGTAAATGTCTTTTTTTACTCTTTACTTGAGCAAGGGTAGGTTTTAAAGACAGTTTGAAGACACATTAGATGAGGGTTATACATATTAACAGATCAAAGAAAATCTAAATCTAAATCTCATCCTACTCAGACTCATTCAAATGTTTCATTCAACTATTTAATTCTTCATCCCTGTAGAGGAATATCAGCAATATTTTTCTTCTTCCACAACTTATTCCATATTTTTCTCAGTCTGCTGCTTCATTTTTCAGCTATAGTTAGTATTTACTGATGTGCAGAGCTTTTGTTCTTGAAGATCTAAATATGAACCACTGCAAATTATGGGAACATAAAATCAAAGCAAGCATTACTAATCAGCCTGACTCATTTTGAATATATATTACTAGACAGACATTGTAGACAGAGGCTGCAAAAATATCGACAAGAGGCTAATTTAAGGCAGGAAGCAAAGTTGTTGCGGTAAATGAAGGGAGGCTTGTTGTCTGACTAAACCTTCAAAACATGCCAGGAGGTTGAAAATAAACCAGCTCTGGGAATTTTGGGAAGGATGAAAATGTGAAAAGGAAATGCAGAACAATAAGTTGGCAATGCAGGAAAGGGAACTTGAGCCAGAATGGTTTATTAAAAGAATTCACTGTAGGATAGTGTGTGTTTATAGATGATATACAAATAGGGTTATAGGAAATCCTTTAGTTACTGCCCAAGGTTAGACTCTCACAGTGCCAATGTTTCCACTACTAATTTTCTACTAGTGGGTGGGCCTGTGTTGGACTGTATTCATGTGCTCATTTATAGACTGAAACAAGATCTTCTACATGTACAAATTGTTGAACCGGCCAAAGCTGGTGTGCTTAGAAGGTCAGCTGCAGTCATTAATGAAGAGACACAAGACTTCCCTAATATTTTTAGGAAGTAGCCACTCATGTGCAGCTTCCCCTGGTTTCAGACTAGGATTCCGCGCAACACAACAAAGCCATTATAGAACAGACATGTGTACAATATTACAGAGTAACACTGACAACCAGAGGACTGTAATTTTTTTGTACTGCTCTCCCACTAAGCATTTACATTTTTGTACTTCTGCCTTGATTACCAAACAAACAGTTGATTCTTCAGAATGCGTTGTCTCATAGAGTAAATACAGTATAGATATGAGTGCTGTTTAACTTTTCTTGTGCATTTACACACATTGTAATATCTAACTTATATGTTTTGCAATAGCTTAACTCACATAATTTTGCGTGCATGGTAGTATTGCAGTTAATATTGGGAAAAATGGAGTGATCATTTGACAGTCATTTTTTCATGTTGGGTTGTAATCAAACAGAAAAAAATCTTGGTTGACTAAAACCGTACCTAGTCATCACCGGTCACAGGAAAAATTTACAAATTACCTGTCGATGGAATAAACTGATCATGATGCACTGTTACCTGCTAACCTGATAAGTCTAAATTGATTACAAATAAGCCTAAAACTCTGGTATTTGCGGCATATTAAATAATTTGACGTTTCCCATTGTGATACTTTTCTGTTTCCATGAGTGAGGAGTTTTAACGTTCAGCTTGGGTTGGTGCTGCTACTGACAGATGCTGGAGCCATCAAAGCTGCCAATGGACATGTCTGGTGTTATAAAACGATTATTAGAACAAACATGCTGAAATTTGCCAGTTCTGATACGTTGACACTGAAAGCCCCCAGCGATAAGCATGAAAGTTGGAGAAACATTCTGATCCAGTCAAGTTAGTCTACTGTTTTTAGTTGATGTCCCACGCTGGTTGTTGTAAAGTTTGCAGTCAAGTTTTTGGCTGCCCATTTCAACAAAATGCAGACACACCGAGGATTTATTTGGTGTCATTTAGTTTGGTGTAAACTTTGAGTAAACATTCAATTAATGTAAATGTTGAATAAGTTCGGCCTAGCAGTCTCCATTCAAGAGTTCAAAGTCGTGAAAGTTGCCAAAAATGTTGACTTGATTATGGAAGGACATCGATATAAGGATTTTCTTCTCACGAAAGGATATTAACTATCCAGTGTTCACCAAAGAAAGTCTTCATTTTAGAGCTTTTTTAACAAAAACCCCAACTATTTTGATAATGTCATACTTATTTAAGTTAACATAAGAAACAAAAATGACATACATTTGCAAATTGTAGCATCTGATATATGCAAATGTGTTGTTTTTGTCTGGGTTATAGCATTTGAAATGGCTTTACCTTTTATTGTTCGACAGAAATTGCAATTTAAATAATGAATTTGTACACTTAGGGAAATTCTAAGGGGCTGCTTTTCACCATTACTTTACATTTTGAACTCTAAAGGATTCATTAAACAATTTGCAGCCCCACTGATCCTGAATAATATAATAAATGAACTACCTGGGCAATTAATTTGAATCAAAAATAATTGGCAGAATCTCTTGATGGTATCATATCTTGAGGCACATCCTAAGTCCCAGCCATAATGCATAATATATGATAGAAAGGCAGCACATCCATTTGTGTTGAACGGAAAAGTCCAGTCTATATTTAATATCTAGAGTATCTTGCCCAGATAAAGGCAAAAACTCTCTAGACTGGATTTTTTGGAAGGCTTGATAATTCAAGTTTTTGACTTTGTCTTTCAACATGACAGTTGAGTCATGTGAAATTCTTCTGGTATGGAGCACAAAGAGAGCACAATAACCCTTGTGAGGATATGTGGGATTACTCCCTCATGACATTTATGTTTCCCTTTCCAGCAACGAGTCGTCCCTCCCTTTCCCTCCTCAGGATTTGAACTTTAAACACGGTTGAGTTTATTTCAGGTTAAAGGGGACCACTACTGCTGTTTTTTATTGCATATTTTTGTGTTCAGTCCTCTGTAAGTAAGCCTGATCTTTACAGGTTTAGCCCCATGCTTTAACCCCATATACGTGTTGAAAGTAGTGACTGTTCTGAATGCGACATAAGATGTTGTCCACATTTTCTGTCTGTCTTGTATTCAGATGTTTCCCACCAAGTGTGTTTTTTTTGGCTCATTGAAGGGTCGGCTGGTTTGTGTTTGTCTGCTTTGGCAGGAGAAAAGTGAATGTGCACCACTGTTTGCAGTCATGGACAAAAACTTTCGAATGCTTTTTCAGGACTTTGTTTTAAAGATTTAATCAAAGCACCATGAAAGAATAATCAAATAGGTTTATTTTTCTTAGAAATCACACTTCTGTACATGGCTCGCTTGAGTCTTTTATTGGCGGAGGCTTAAATTTGATGATTCCTATTTCTACCAAATACCTTGTTTGTTTAAATCATTACTTTTTCATTGGCTTTACCTACCATTTAGGGTGTATTATACTGAGCAGAAAAACCCATTCAATGAGCAAATTGTCCTGGGTAGGTAGAAAATATGGTCAATTAAAAATGTTATGAATCACACCAACAGCAAGTGAAGATGCATTTGTTTGAAGGCATTTTAGAAATAAGCATACAACAAAAGTCACAGCGTACCAGTTTTAATTTTCTTTATTTTTTGATGGATTTTCTTGCATGGCATCACTTCATATCAATGCTGTTTTGCAATAACTGTTGTTGACATCCTGTTCATTAAACCTCTGTTGACAATGCCTACTGTGTAAAGCAGAATCTTTTTAAAACTTGACAGCAAATGACCACATGAACTGTAGCCTGCACCATAGACCTACAGCCTATTCTTTGTGAAGCAGCTTGAGTTGCCGCAAAATAGCACCGAACGAGCATCTCAATAGATGGGTCATTCATAAGTGCTTTTCCAGCTGCGGACCACTTCCAGGTGCTTGAAATGAGTCACGGCACCAAGGTTCACTCATTCCAAAGTCTCTTCAAAAACCAGGTTGCAACACACTTACTGCAGACATTTTCATGACTCACGAATCCAGGCAGCAGCGACATACACCGATAGAGCACACTACTGCTTTATTTTAGATTCGAGAGACAAAACAAAAGCTGCTCTCACTGTTGAAGAGTATTATATAAAATTCAGTGACAAGATGACCCCGATACATTTGTTCATCCCATATAAATCATTTAGTTCTGATACAAATTTGCTTGAAAGTTGGCTTTTAATGGTGTGTAATATTAAGCTGTCATTACAATCAGACATCAGCCAGTTAACACCATTTACCTCTTACATAAGGGAAGTCATTCCACAGCGCCACACTTCTTTTTGTTCCACTCTAAAAGCCTATAATGTAGTCATCCTTCATTTTTAGGCAGCTCTATCTCAGGCTTTGTGGCTGAATCGATGGAGTGGCTGCTAACCCAGAAGGAATGTCATTAGTGTGGGTTTCAGCACTGAGCTTTAGTTTTGCATGCTGATCTGAATATTACTTCAGAGGTTTTTTGTACCATGCCAAAACCAAAATGATGGGGGAAACACTGAGTCATTAAAATATTGGCATGCAAACGGTTGAATGCAGAGATAGTGAATATCAACACAATGTTGGCTTCCAGCAGCGTCAGTACAAAACTATCAGTCGGAGCCCTCAAAATCCCGTATCTACTGATAACATATACATGTGGAAAACAGCATGCCATGCATACCGTCACTGTTTTCATCATTTATAGATTATAGACTCCCTATGTAACGCATTTTTCAGCCTGCTTTCTATTCATTGATCTGTCATACCTTATGTCTCTCTCTACTTGAAATAGATTACATAGACTTTAGTGTAGACGCACGCTACACAGCAGGATGTCCATGTATGTGTAAAAATCTTTTTTTTCACGCAAAATGTATGTCTTTTGATGTTAGTTATGAGACAGGAGATAGTTGGACTGTCATTTGTAGTTAGGATCACGTCAAGACAAAACAACTGAGAAATCAACACGTGTTCGTTTAGAAAAATGGAAGCATGTACATAATAATGCCTACAATTCCCAAGCCAAAACGATAAAGATGTACTGCGTGCTGTATGCAAACAAATACATCATATCTCTTTACTGTTGTTTTTGTGGTCTAGCTTATCGACCAGGAGATCAACCCTCATGTGGAGCAGTGGGAAGCAGAAGGGAAATTTCCAGCCCACAAAGTCTTCAAGATCTTAGGAAGTGCCGGCTTTCTAGGAGTCAACCGACCAACTGGTAAGACGCTGAACATTTTCTTATCTAAAAACCAACACTTATCTTTTATCGTTTTTCTTAAGCACAGTTTTGGGTTGATACATTAGCTCTGCAGTTAACTTCTCCTAACAACAATCTGCAGTATCTTTTCAAATCGTCAGTCATATTTTTTGGGAGTTTGGCATGAATTTGCACATATAAATAAAAGCTGATATGTTTGTCTGACCACCTGTATCTCTGTTAGATCTGTTGTAGACTAGAAGTGCATTCTGGGATAGTTTCCAACACTTGTGATGCTGGGGAAACATTTGCGTTTGTGTTTTTATCTTTAAAATCAGCGACAAAATGATGAGTCTAGTTAGTTTAATGTGTTATCTGAAAGAGACAGATAGGGAAATGTTTAGTTTTATTGAAAGACCAAGAAGCTTTTATTTTGGAGGAAGTTTGTCTGCTGTGAAAACATCAAAGAGGTACAACAAGCCTGAGGGGGAATGGTAACAACCATCACATAAAGGTCCCAAACATAGTGCACCTTTGTTGCTGGTGGAAACAAAAGGCTTTTAGACGGCTGTGTCTTACAGACACCTTTAGTTTTAATAAATTAAGAGGTAAAATTGAGTAACATGTCTAGACATCCTTGTTTAGACATGTCTGTGAGCAAACCGCTGAAAACCTACATACTTTCCCCTTTTTCACTGGTATTTCTTTTGACTTTGATGCTTTAAATGGCAAGTTAAGGACACTGAAAAACATTAGAAGGCTTTAGATCTTGGACTGGTCTTTGCAGAAAATGCATTAATTATGTGAGTGACTCAGGAAGTATAGGAGAGCATGTCCTGGCACAGACTTAAGTCCATTTGTATTCTTGTAAATTTCACTCGGTAATCCATACAAACATGAAGCCTGATTAATCATCCAAGCCTCAGTCTACATGATATATGCTGTGGGGACGTGTTGTTTTTGTTGCCACTGCAAAAACTCCCATGATAAATCTGTAACATATCCGAGAGCTGAAATCCCTTGGTACAACATAAATATTGCTTTTAAGGATACATTTTTTTAACCTAAGAAGGTTGTCATGAAAAACAGACAAACCCAGAATTATAATTTTGGTAAAGGATAGCATTTCCTGAAATTTCGGGAAAGGTACATCAAAATGTATCCCACAACACACTATAAACTGACAAATTGCTCACTGTGTGCCCATTTTGACCATTTCTGCTTCAAGAGAAATTTCGCACATCTTTTGTCACAGCTGAGTTAATGTTCCATTTGTTTACTCTCTTTTTGACAGCCATACATTAGAGCCAGTCTGGCTTACAAATGCTCCCGCTGTGATGATGGGTATTGGTGTCACAGCACCGTCCCGCCACAGCTGTCTGCTACAGCCTATATCCCATTTCCAGATGCGTATCCAGCTGGGTTATTGCTCAGACAGAGGAGGGAGTGGGATAAATACAGTACAGGACCACAAAAATTTTGTGGTTGTGATGTGTAATCCATTCTGAATATGTGAAGAAATCTGAGGGGAAGTGTTTGACAATCAACACCAGCAGTGCAGTATAATGTTCCACTCTTTATTCAGTAATTCGCATTATAATAGATTAGCTTTCTTAATTAATTTCCTACTGCTCATCTCTGTCTGTGGATAAAACATCTGCAGTTCATGTTGTGATAGTTGATGCAGAAAAGAACAAATATGTGAGTAATATGACGAGCAGTGGGTCCTGCAAGGAAGATTCCACCCCAAGTCTGTAGGTCAGGCAAGAGGGAGGGCGAGGGAATTAAAATGTGCTGAGTGCACAAGCATTAAGCATTAGTTGACAAGATTAGAGAGGAGGATCGACCCAGTGGAAGGCTGGGTGAAGACACACTGTATGATCAGCTGGTAGATTACCCACGATCATGTACAGCACAACACACGATAAAGAGATAACATTTACAAACATGACCATAGTGGCTCAATTATACTGTGTAAATCAAACACAGCTGGGGTCAGGGTAGATAATTTAGGCAGATATTGTTTACTTGCAGAAGGTATACAGATTTGAATACCTGCATAAAATCCGAAAGCCCGTTATGAAACATTTTTGACATTAAACTTTTAGATTTGCTAAAGTTAATGCCTGAACATTGCTCTGCATGTGTATGTTTAAGCATGAAAGACAATTCTCATTACACCGAGTGTGAAGTCAGGCTTTTGGCTTAATGATAATTGGAAGGACCAATGTGGCACTGTAAGTTAAAAAACCAAAACATGGGCAGTTGGGGAAGCTACACAATGTTTTCTTTTGCTGCAGTGCTGACTAATGAAGCAGACTCTCAAAAGAATTCCACATTGGGTTAATTGATTCAGAGGCTCGGATTACAGGAATGAGAACAGGGATTTAGGAGTCTGTTTTAATGGAGAAATGCATTATCAGATGGAATGAGAGAAGTGGTTGTCTGTGATCAGAAAACAACTCGAGACAAAAGCAATACAAAAGCAATTAAAACCATATCTTTGTTGAAAATTAAAACTTCAGAAAATGTCCTGAGAATTTGTAACTTACTCATAATGCTAATGTAATTATGTTATTAATTGTATAAATATGTTAATCTCAATTTGAGGAATTATCCATAATCCAGTGCTGCATTAAGAACAAGTGACAATCTTTCATGCTATGGTAATTATATACTAACAATCGATACAAATTTACATTTTCATGAAACAGATTAATTTCAAATGCTTAAAATAAGGCCAAATGACTTGTAAATACAGTATCTTGGTGGTTGTTTGCAGTACCATTTTCTGTAGTTTGTGTTTTCTGTGATCGTGGCACTGTTGACATTTAAATTCAGTTAGCCCATTTAGCATGTTAAGCATACACCAAGTAAATCCAGCAGTGATCCCAAAATAGGAATGTAGGCAGATGATTTAGGTCTGTTGCTAGGCATTTACTCTAATCACTTAGCGCTCCTTTGCAGGCAATGATGACTTCATCTGTGAAAACAGTGAAACAGAACACTTAACAGAACACAATACATCTTGAACTTATAAAATGTCCCATGTTTGAAACTGCAACAAATTTAATGTGTCTGTTTACAATGTTTTGATCTGTTCAGTCTGTCCTCTTATGTAGTCCATAAACAAAGCTCAACACTTACTTTCCACTCTTTTCCATATGCAAGGAAAGGCATTATTACCTCTGAAAACATGAGAACAGGAAGTTTTTCCAAGGCCGTCACGTTGAGGGGGAAGACAAGGATGACCCTTGGCTCCCTGCCTGATTTCCTCTGCTCTGACCGAGGGTGGGATCTGTAGATCACACCATGGTAATGGCCTTGTGTCCTGCCAGACAGATAGAACCTGGCATCCTGCATATTTTTCCCTTTAACTAAGCGTTTTTGATACTTACCTTTAAATGAATAACCTCGCAGTTAGACTTGTGTATCCAGGCTTTTTACATAGCCACAATTTGTATTTCAGTAATACGATTACAAACGCTTTACAAAGTCTAGTTTTTCTATTCAGAAACATTGCTAATACAGGTTTTATGACATCACACTATTATGATGTTGCATGCATTCATGATCTGTTATGTTTCTGAATCACTTTAAAATGGATTCAGTTCTTTTTTTTAAAAAAAAGATAATGTACACACATTACTCCATAATTACAAATCAAGAAAAGGGTTTTGGAGTATATTTATTCAAAATAAAAGACTATAATATTCAGTTCATGAATGTATTGTTAAGACACTTACTACTACAGTGAAGCAATTTAAAGCAGAATATAATCTCATCTCTTCTTGGGAGTGAACCTACAAGATTGAAATATTTCTTTCAACGTTCCGCCCTTACTTTTTGACAGAGTTGTTCAAGCTGTGACTGGGGATCACTAGTGCACAACCATTTTCTGTTCTCTCCAAAATTGCGCTTTTGGGACTTTCACAGTTTTCCCAAAGCCACTCCTGTCTTGTCTTGGTGGTGTGCTTCGACTTGGAATGTGACCTTCACTTCAGTCTGAGATCCTGAGCACTCTGGAACAGGGTTTTACTCAGGACTTCTCTATAGTTTTCTGTATCCATCTTTCCCTCTGACCCAAAGAGTCTCCCACTCCCTGTTGCAGAAAAACATGCCCACAGCAGCATGGTGGTTCCACACTGTTGCCATTTGAGAACAATGGAGGCCCCGGAGCTCTTCTGCACTTGAAATGTTGCAGAAATGTTCTTACATCCTTCTCCAGATCTGCACCTTGACCCAATTATGTCTTTTAGGCCCACAGACAATTCTCTCAACCTTTTAACTTGATTTTCACTCTGACATACCCCACCAACTGTGAGCCCTTATATAGACAGATGTGTGCCTTCCCTAATTATGTCCAGTGAATATAAATAGACACAGTTGGACTCCAATCAAGTAGCAGATACATCTCAAGGACCACTGATAGAAGTATGATTAACCAGAGCGCAATTGTGAGGGAGGGTCTGAATACGTATGTAAATGAGATATTTCAGAGCACTCCAAAACCTTTTTTTTTTTTGCTTTGTCTTTTTGGACAAAAATAAATTAATTTATTCCACTGTAGATGAGTCTGAAACATAACAAAATGAAGCAAACTTGAAAGGATCATAAAATTTTCCACATGCACTATATGCCCATTGTAGTAGTTGTTACACAACAATCATGAAGAAGCTCTTATGACAGTAATTCATCTTTCCCATATTGTCACCCTCTGGCAGAAAACTGACCTGTTTCATCATTAGGTTCCACATTGGTGTGCACATTCAGAATAGAAAAAGAAGAGACTATAACAGAACACCCCAGTATTTTCCTCCCATCATCACTGCTGGTCTCTGCTTTTCCTGCACCTTTAAATTCTCCTTCACTTTTGCTTCATATGGAGCTCCACCTGATGAGAACCTATGGTGAGGAACATCTGCTGCTCTGTAGAAACATATGTGCATAAGCCTGACATTTGTGACAGAATTCTGTTTGTATTCATTCTGCTTGCTTGTTCAACCAGGCAGCCTGCTGTTTTGTTTAAAACGGGATAAACCTTGGTGCTTCCCTTCGTTCACATTAGCCGCCGCGGGGTTTCCAGTGCTTAGAGACTTATCACTGCACAGCTGCACCTGTTTCCTCTTTTTTTTTTGGCTTCCCTTGTTTGCCTGTCCTACTATTCCTCCCTTTTTCTGTGTCCCATTTTATATTGCACACTTTCATTTATTCCCTGCCTGTCTTTGACAGTCTGCCAGGCTGTGCTTTCCATTCTATGATAACTAGTCTGACATGTGATATTAAACTACTTTGCTAGAGTTGCAGGCCTCCGCATGGTAGATTCACTCCTAATTATTCATTGTCAGTCAGCGCTAGTATTCATCACTTAGTGGCTGACATTTTGTATTTAGTCATGGGAAAACTGAGCACAAAACGTTCACAAATGCTCAGGCTCGTTACTTTTGAATGCCTGCATATTATCATCAAGGTATTTGTCCTCAATGAATAACTGTCAGGTTACATTTGCTCGACTTGCATGAGATGATGATCATTTTTTTTGTGCTGCAGATCGACTGTTCATCTTCATATTTTTTTCTTTTCAGAGAGTTTAGATATGTGTCTGTTTACCAAACCAACTTGAGAGAAACGCAGTAGTAAAGCAGGGACATATTCTTGCTAATTCCATGAGTAGCAGACAGAAAATTGTCCTTTAGCATTAAGTATGTTGGTGTTAAAATCAGGCTACTGCTTTCACAATGAGTGCTGCAACTGATGATGAAAGGCAAAAGAAAGGAAAGGTAAAGAGGTGGATCTTTATGAGGAAGACGAACAGAAAGTGGTGTTTTCAACATAGTTTACAATGCGCTATTCAGATCCATTAAGGACCTAAGGTCTTTGCAAATGTCTCCCCTGCCAGAATAGTGAAAATAGGCATCCATTTTTTGACTTTTTTACCCAATGGGTTGCTGAAGAGTTCAAGGTTTGATATACTAAGTAGAATAGATGAGATGACACTGAGATGACAGTGACCCTTATCTGCAGTGTGCTGCTGATCTCCCAGCAGTGCTTTTTACACATAATTACAGATAGCGCAGTTAATGATAACATCCTATAATTAATTTGAGTGCATGCTCCAGTGCCAACGAATCAGTTCAGAATATTATGTATGTATACTATTCTACGTTGTGTCCGAGTGTGTGTGTGTGTGCAGAAATCTGTTAGGTGATGATTTTATCACACAGATTGCAGGAAAGATGTATTTGAGACAGGGAAGGTGCTTGCAAGGCTGCTTTAAGGTGACTAATGCAGTGATGGGGTATATTTATTCAAAGAGACTTGCATTGGTAAGCCATTCTTTCTTTGTCTTTGAACGTAGTTACACATATATTTGCAAATTTGCACAAATACGGACAACAAAACATACACAATAATAATACACTAGAATCCACACAATGTATGATGAACTGTCAGAGCTACTTTAATTATTAGACTGTGTTTTGTCTTGTGCAGAGTATGGAGGCTTGGGACTTGACTACAGCTACAGTGTGGCAGTGGCAGAGGAGCTGGGTAACATCCGCTGTGGAGGCATCCCCATGGCCATCGGCGTACAGACTGACATGGCGACTCCCGCACTGGCCAGGTACAGTCCTAGAAACCTGGTACCACATATTCTGAATCCAGGTATTGCCTTAAAGTCATGTCACTGAACAGTTTGGTATGGTGCCATGTCTTTGTGTAAATCCTCAACTTGCCTGTGTACCTTTCAAGTGATGCTTTTGCTAATTGAAAGCACACACTCAAGCAACAATGCTGCTCTGTTTTTTCCTTTTTACACCACCACTAGAGCCACTTGTGTCAGAGTACATTTTCAAGCACTCATTTTACATCTGTGTTTTGTTTTCAGATGTAGCAACTGTCACCCTGACTAACATGTAGATTATTAATGTGGCATTTGATTTATGAGTTTTTAAAAACAAGTTGTGTCCATCTGTGGTAGCCTTCATTTCAGACATTTGTGTCATCATTGGATTTGGCCTCTCTGACAAGTCTGTCCCCTTTTATCACCCATCTTTTCTGAAGTTGTGTTTATTTTAGTGTATTTTTGTTGGTGCAGAGCTCCAGACTGTGACCATTTTAGTTGCAGGTGTCTCTATATGTGTCTCTGTACGATCCACTGAGGTATATAAAATCCCTTTTTTAGCCTGAAAAAACCTGACTTACTCTTGACGAACTATCTATTTTTGGTCAGACATCTGTCTGAGATGATACGCTGCAGTAACTGACTGGGGACTCGAGGCTTCTCTGCACAGCTGCTGGATAGTGTCCACTGATGCAATGCATGTGAGGCATTAAGGAGACATCTGCAAATAGTAGTTTCAAAAAACAACCCGGGTTACTCTCTTTCTCTCTAAACTGCTTAAGTCTCTGCATGCACATCAGTCATGCTGTGCCACCCGCCACCATCAGTAAATGCTTGCAGTAAATGCACTGAAACATGATGAAACAGCCAACATTATGCATTGCAGTTGTTGCAGAAAGTACAGCCAAAGTATGGCTAGAAACTGTGCTTGGTGAATCAACATTCTGAATTGAAATGTTAAAAGCAGAAACTGGTCCTGTACCATGATAGGTGTGTTAAATAATTACAGATGTGTATAGGAGCTGAAAAAAATGTAATAGTCAAAATGTATGATGTATTGAAAATTGTGTGTGCATCTAACTTGCACCTAAATGAAAAAGTTCGGTGCAACAAATGTACAAAGTTAGTCAGAATCATTGAGGTCGATCTGTGACTGTAATTAAACTGCACTGTGTGACACACACTGAGTTGTAGTAAGACTTCTATTTCATTTGATGAATTGTTACACCATGCTACATATGCTAACTAATGCAATAAAGGTACCATTTGTACTGGTCAACGCTACACAGCTATTGTAGAGATTTCTGAGGCGGATACCTGAAATGTCACTTTGGAAAAGTTCTGATAAATGCAGAGGGTTTTGCAGTGAACCACTGAACTGTTTAAGAGACTCTGCAGCACCATCTGCTCAGCTGTGATGTGACTGCTAACACAGTGGCTGCAGAGTATTATTAAACAGTTTACACAGGTAAGCGCTTGTATACAAACCGAGGATATTATCAGTCATCTTCTCACTAGTGCGACTTCCAAGGAAAAATCTTTGAGTAAATGTGTACTTTACCACACACAATGCTAAGATCTGATAAGACCAAAAACATCTGATCCTAAGAAGCTAGGCTCTCACACTGTGCACATATTTTCCATATGTGCATGTGATCATGAAGCCAAACTGTCTCTTCTTTTAGATGATCTGTCTGCAAACTAGAAGTGCGTGTTTTGGTCCCAACTGTGTGCAGTAAAATTTTATATGAGATCTTTCATCATCCAGGCTTTCCATAAATGTAACATGTATCTCTGTTGTTTTGTTATTTTTATACTTAAAAACACAGCCTGTTGTAAAGTCATTGATCAAAGTTATAAACCCTAGAGCATGTGTGAATTCATGTATTTGGCAATAGTTTGTCTCACCCCTGTGGGGCTTTGGCTTGTTTTGTGGTGTCCTCCTGCAAGGAAACAGCTGCTTGTGACACGAGACAGAATTCAGTGAAATAGACAGTTGGACTCTCATGAGCTTAATTAGGCGATCTACACTCGCCTGCAACGAGGTTTAAGTACTAAAAGAGCTGCAGAAAAAGGGGGAGTGGTACCGTGGGGGCTCCCTGCTCTGTCCCACTGGAACTGTAATTGCCTTAAACACAGCAGGTTGTTTTAAAGCTCACAATCTACCGCTTTGTCTGTCCACAGTTACACAGTACAGTTAAAGAGTTTGACACAACTTTTATTAAACAGCTGCCTACGTAATATGTTCACATTAGATGGAGAAAATAGGGATATGTTCGTGATGTTAGGGAGACAAATAATATAGTCCGAGTTACACATTATGTGCATTGCTGTATGTGTGTTGTGTTTTTGCAGGTTCGGCACAGCTGAGCTCAAGAAAGAGTTCCTCCTTCCGTCCATTATGGGTGACAAAGTGGCCTGCCTTGGAGTTAGTGAAGTTGGAGCTGGCTCTGATGTCTCAAGTACGTCTTTTCCTCCACCAATTTCTAATAATTTATTATCCTGTAATTTCCTCTTTTACACTACCTCACTTTCAGAACAAGGCTATAAATTCACTGTCATTATATTGCACCATTTTTGCCGTCTTTTTCTGGATCACTTTGTGTTCCATTAGTGTTGGGTTTTCATTTTAGCCTCTGTCTTTGCTCTCACCTCTTTCTGCACATTTCACCACACACCATTTAGGTATCAAGACCAAGGCTGTGAGGAAAGGGGATGAATATGTGATAAATGGTGGAAAGATGTGGACTACCAACGGTACCCAGGCTGATTGGATGTGTCTCCTTGCCAACACCAGTGACGGGCCTCCTCACAGGAACAAATCTCTCATCTGTTTGCCCATGAACCTGCCAGGTAGGATCAGTCAGTTTGTTGTAGATGCACAAAGTTATTTATTGTAGTAAATGTATGTAATTTGTGATTCATGTACAACAAGATTCTGCATGTTTACAGATCGTTCTGTTTCCTGTCTTTCCCCTGTAGGAGTACACATTGCCCGCAAGATTAGCAAAATAGGCATGTGGTCATCGGACACAGCTGAAGTGTTTTTCGATGACGTCCATGTTCCCTGTAAGAACATCATTGGCCAGGAAGGCATGGGCTTCACCTATCAGATGCTTCAGTTCCAGGAAGAGCGGCTCTGGGCAGTGGCCAATGGTGAGTGAGCCTTAATATAATTAATCTCTCTATTTCCCTCTGCAAATATTATGTTATCAGATATCATTTCTGTATGTTTTCTTAATTTCTAATCACTGTTTTTCCACCACATCGCAGCTGCCTCCTGCATGTTTTTACTGGAAAATACTGTTTTAATATTAGTGGTATATTTGTTACTTCAGTTCTAGTTTCAACGAAACAGGGAGTTCAGGTCACATGGTTCAAGCATTTAATCTTTTGTAAAGTAGCTGCTTATATTTGAGGTTTAGTAAGAAGCATGAGTCAGTGTTTTCTTGAACAGAACATTTTGGGGCAACGTGTTAAGAAATGAAGTAAAACTAAACACTTCTACAGAATATGACGCTCTTATTTCAGTCAATCTTCGCCACTTAGTGACATTTTTCACAATCCAGGCCAGAGTTGTTGCAGCACAGGCAGATTCATATGTAATGCTGCTTATCAGTGTTTTCGGCATTCAGTGAGGGTGTTAGAAACAACCCTATATGACCTCGCTGTCTCAACTGTACCACCCGCAGCTTTGACCTCAATGGACACCATCATTCAGGAAACCATCCAGTACACTCGGCAGAGGAAGATCTTCAAGCAGCCTGTCCTTTACCACCAGGCAGTTCACTTCAGGTTGGCTGAGCTGCAGACCGAGGTCGAGCTGCTCCGCTCCCTCCTCTACCAAGCCACAGGTAGGGTCATAAGACAGAGAGGCAATATGAAAAAAAATAAGATTAATGTCGACTTGGCAGTGGAGGCTGCATCTGAATGAGTCTGGTTCAGAGCATTGAGACACACAGAATTAACACACTGGAAATAAAACAGCTGTTACTATGTGATTTGTGTCACCAATGGGAAAACCTTGAGGTAGCACTATTACACTAACATTTCATTAATATGTAATTTGAGCATTTAGAATTTAACATTAACTGCTGTGTGAAGGTACTTTAGATGTTTAGATTCTTCAAAACTGTCAGGAAGGTGTCTGATTGGTTCCAGATTCATTCTGAAGGGTTAGATGTTTACTCCAAACATGTAGCGAGAATCCTAAAGAACTATCTTCAGAAAGTCCTGCAACAGACAACATGATCCCCACAGAACCCTGATCTCAATGACATGGAGACAGCCAGGAGTTACATGAAGAGACGGTAAATCCACAGAAGAACTGTGGCAAGCGTCCAATGTGCTTGGGGCAACTTACCTGGCAAGTAAGCTGTGATCAAGTACACTTGTGTTGTTTTAAAGGCAAAAATATTGATTTTCACTTTGAATGAAGTTACTTGATAAATAAAACCGATCCATGGTGTCCTCACTTTACCTTTAGTACCCCATCCTCTATGTTCTTGCAGCATCTGTCCTTCTAGATTCATGTGCTTTTTATGTCAGGAAGTCATGTTTTACCCTAATCTAAGTTTGAATCCAATGTAGATTTGCTTGTGAGTTATTTTGGGAAAATCATACCAGAATTAATGCATGCAGTTGTCGTCACGGTGCTCAATACCTAAGATAAGGCCACCATTGACTCAGCTCTGCAAGAATGATGTGAATGCCAAACTAGCCTTGAGTGGCTAATTTGTCCATGTATAATGCAGTAGTTTGGTTTAAAAGATAGAGGGCATGGAGCTGAATGGAGGCCAGTGTGGTAGTTTGGTATTAATATTACTGACAAATGGGACATGACCAGCTTTTCCAAAATACAAATTCACGTTCTTTATACTGCGCTGTTTATGACCTGAATGTGTGGCTGCATCTGTCAGGCAGGTTGTCAAGGTCTTGTGATTCTCTTGTTCCCTTTATAACCACTTCAGTGGCTAGCAGCTTTGAATGAATCCATCTTGCTGGTAACAGTTCCAAGTCCAGTTTGCCTGCCCAGAAATCAAAGCTTTTGCATCTGTTTGGCGCATGTAGATAGACATACACACACAGCCACACAAACCAACTTCTTCACACACTGACACAGGAAAAATCATGTGGCTCATACAGGTTCCTCCAGAGGGTACCTACAATAGAGGCATTCAATAGCCCTTGGAAAAGGCTTGAAAGGGGAAAACAGTGAGTCATAGCCAGCTGCTGGTGACACTGAACTGAAGCACATCTCTTTATTGTCTCCATTATCTTCTTTACATTCTGTCCAGGTGAACATTTTTGACACTCTTTGTTGATTGTGTCTCTACTTGTCCTTCCTTTTTTTTCCCCCTCCAGCATTGTATGTTAAAGGCAACGATGTCACCAAACTGGCATCTATGGCCAAACTGAAGACGGGGCGCCTGGCCAGAGAACTCAGTGACGGCTGTCTCCAGTACTGGGGAGGGATGGGCTTCACTAGTGATGTGCTGGTCAGCAGATTTTACAGGTAAGACTGAAATAACCAAAGAGGTCAGATGCAGGTTATTTGCTGAGCACTTCTAATATGACCCTAATTGAAATATCTGAATATTTAAAGGCATACGATTAGATAAAATTTAGAAATGTGACCTAAACCAGACAGCCACAAGTTGCCTGTAAATAAATAAAATGCTGTATATTTTGTACTGGGGGCTGCGCAGTGTCTCTGTGGTTAGCACTGTTGCCTTGCAGCTAGAAGAAAAGAAAGGAAGCAATATCTGACCACACTCTTCACATACCAGCACCGTTCACTAACTCACCAACTATTATTAGTTTGGATGCCAAATATGCACCTTTGTGGCAGTTTAATGTTTCTATAGTGATAGAAACCTCACCAGTGCAGGAGTTTGATCAGGCTTTATAACAGCATTACAATTGGACTGACTAATGGCGTCAGTCTCATTATAGTTATTCATAAAAACACGGAATCAGATGCAGTCTTGGTAATGCTTCAGACTCAGTACGTTTTTTATTTTACACTGTGCTGACATCTAGTGATGGGGCAAATAATGCAGCTGTATTATTTGCCCTGCGGTGACGGACATGGCTCGAAAAAATTACAGGAATTAGATGCAGCATGCACATCATATGCTTGTGACAGAAATAAAAACAGTTTGACATTTGTCTTCTCTGCAGGGATTTCAGGTTGATTTCAATTGGTGGAGGAGCTGATGAAGTAATGCTGGGGATCATCTGCAAGTACATGGACATGCTTCCCAGGAAGTAATACACTTGTTTGAGATCATGTGTGCCTCGACTGGAAAATGAATGAGAGCAGGAGGCTGCAGCATTGAGCGGAGTTGAAAGTAGGCAGGTAGGACAGACAATCTCCAGCAGCCATCAGTCTTTACAGAGACTTACAGTAACACACTAATTTATCATGATTTAATGAAGTGTTATCAGACACACATCAGTTCGTATATAAATCAGGTGATGAGGCTTGTTCATCTCAAATTATATAAATAAATTGACGCTTATAGATTTTGTACTGCCAAGTACAGGAGAAAAAAAATGCAGCTCTGACTGTTGGTGTCAGATATTTAGGCTGAAACATCGGAAGATGTAATTTTTAAATCCTTCCATCCTCAACAGAAATTTTAGTGTTGCTAAATCCTTTAAGAATTAAATCAGGTTGACTACAATTGTGACATATAAGCAGTTTATGATCTGTTATATGAATGTGTTCAGTCTCTTCAACCATGTTTTGTGTTGTCCAGATTAACCTTTGAAATCAGATGACAAAAGTCTAAATCTCTAATTCAACTAAAGTGAAAAGAAGCTGTGCAGTCGCTGGAGAGCATCAGCTGCTGCGTTGATCTCACAACGTTAATGTTGCTGTGTCTCATGAAATCAGATCAATTTGGACAGCAGTGATTAGTTTTGCAAAGGTCTGCCTCATCTTCAGCAAACACAATGTCATCAATTTTAACTCCAGGCACTTAAGTGCAGTTCTTTTTAAATGTTTTGTTCTCTTCAGCAAAGCAGGATGTTTTGCATTTTGCCTTTGATTGTTTTAACATTATTGTATAAGCTCAAGCAGACAGAATGAAGGTTTTTTCCCCCCTTTTCCTGTCTTTACAATTATGAATAACCATTGCACAATTTTGGTGTAATATACCTTAATGAGTTCATTTAAATAGCAATCATCCTTTAAAGACTTGCCATATTTTTTCAGAATAAATCAAAAATAATGTATAAAAATGTTTGTTGTGTACAATAAATATTCAGCAGAGATTCTCCCATTTTGTGTCAGTGAGAAATTTATGACACCATTTACAATCTTTTCAGCACATCCTATATGGTTGTAAGAAGTATGCACCAACATTGGCCAATTCAGAGCATAAAATTTGTTTATTTACATTTACAACATTTTTACAACAAAGTTTAAACAATGAGGTAACATTACTATCGTATAGGTTGTCAAATGATGTGATGGATCCATTTGTTCTTGAAAGCAAATACACAAAATCTGATCATTCTATAGCTTAATCACCTTAAACACAAATTGTGCCTTATGATAAACTATTCCACAAATTTGGCGCTGCATTAAAAGTTCTTGACGCAGTTTTTTTCTGTCGTTAGATGTTCATGTTGTTACAAATTTGCCAGTTATCAAGTACATACCAACATACATAGAAAAACTGGCATTACCTGCTTTTGTTATACATGCAGTGTACTTCCAGTGATCTTTAATCATTTCAGACTGTATCCACGTTTCTAAACCACTTTTACTTTTTGAAACTCCCATCAGTCATGTCACAACTCAAATTGCGGTCATTATGTGAAATGCTCAGACATCATGGCACATAAAAAGCTGAGTTATTTAAAAAAAAAAAAAAAAAAAAAAACCCTGCCTTTCATCATCATCATTGTTATTAATCTGTTGATCTAGATTAGAGATGTATCGGCGTGGTAAAGACTGGAAAGAAAGATGTGGAGCTGATGGGCCGAGTCCAGCAGGGTCCTTGTATCACCTCAGCTTGATGAACCAGTACAGGACAAAGAAGACAAAAAAGCAGAAGAGCAGCATGTAGCACAAGAGCTTAGTCTGACTGCCTCTGGACAGCTGCTTGACTCTGCCAATGGTGGCGCCAAGCAGTCCACCTGTTGAGTCGAAATCTGTGTCCTACAGAGGGAGAGACGTATTAAAAACCTGTAGTCCTGCAGGCAAACAAACAGCAACAATATTCAGATTCTGAGCGATATTTCTAGAGTTTGGAGTGATGGACTGTAACCATTTACTTAAGCTCTGCACTTGTTTTGAGGTACTTTGATTTCATACTACTTCATATTTCTTTTGCACTACTTTAAAGAGAAAATTTGTTCTTTTCACAGCTGTAAAGTTACTTTGGCAAAAGAGGATTTTATATACAAAACATTAGGTCCATTCATAAAACCACAACAATACAACAGTATAGAAAACAGCTCTAATTGGTTCCCTTACAACAAGCTGCAATACTACAATACACAACAGAAGTGAGTACTTCCCTGTGCAAAATCATTAAAATGTCAAATGATTCAGACTGAATCACCTCTAAATGACTGCTATAGTTCTATGCTGACAAATAGTAAAGTATCTAAAGAGGAAGTAAAAACTATGACCTGGTCAAGTACTTCATGTGACTTCAACTCAACAAAACATCTTTGAGGTATGTAAAGAGAAAGATAGAGCACCATAATACTTCTATAGCAACAGGCAGCTGAAAAGAAATATGTCTTCCTGGAAACCTTTTGGCCCAAAGAGGATTAAGTTTGTCCTCATAAATAAAAAGTGGGACACATGAAGTGAACTGTCTTCAATTGCATTGAGTTACTACTGTGAGGGCTGTATTTTTAATATAATAGATCAAAAGTGCCAGTTTTTAATTTTACACAAACATGCCCCATTCTAGTCAGAAGTTATCCAGTTACTGTAAGGTGATGAAGTAATGAATCATTTGACATTGTGTGATATTGTACAGAGGTGTGATCACTTCTGCTGTATACTGTAAATGCTGATAACCTAGAACTATTTGCTATACTGTCATTATATTGCAGTGCAAGATAACAATATATGACGACATTTTGAATCTTTGTCGTGCAAGAGAGAACCTGAACATTTCTTCCACCACCCATGAGTCACTACTGTTCAGTTTAAAGTGCACAAGTGAAACTCACCATATCATCCAGCATTTTGTTCTGGTATTTAACCTCCGTTCCTATGTCAATTGACAGCTGTAAATATAAAGCACAATGACATGCCATGAGATATATATATATATATAATTTTGGCAATTAATTTAAACTATATATAATTCATGAGAAAATGTCAACAACATCTGAGAGACACTTGACATTTTGACAGCCATATCTATTCTCTAAGTGGACAAACATACAACACTGAAGGCATTTTACCCAACTGACAATATAACCATTTAACTTGGCATCAATGATTACTTACGCTTTTCAAAGCGTTCACTTTGGCTCTGAGTCCCTCCTGAAGATGTTCATTCTCCTCTTCATACACACTGTATCCGCTGGCTACATAATTCCCAGAACTTCCTTCACCTGTTTGAAACAACAAATAAATGTCAGCTTCTCTGTTAGCGTTTCAATCCTTTAATAAAACGTTAAAGGTGACACATTTGTATAAACTTGAGCCTGGAGTAAACAAAAGCGACAATTCATTCACATTTGTTAATAACATTAGCTTGTTAGCTAACTAGCAAGCAAGCTAAGTAGGAGCGTTAATAAAAGTCTTAAATTGTTGGTGTTTCTTACCCAGTCCGGCGCGCCTCATCTCGACCCACTGAAGTTAACACTGTCCAGTCGTATATGTGATGTGTAAGGAAACAAATGAAGACTAAATCACCTGGATATCGCTGTTATCAGTCACTGGCTAACCGTTGCAACGCTGTACACATCAGCAAACGCCACGACATCATACGGTGGCCGCGGAGGACAATCCTTCCCTGAGAAAACCGCGAATGCAAAAATAGATGAATGCGAGTGACAAAATAAAACGGCGTTTGGACGACGTGTGAATTATGTCAAGATTGCTTTGATTAGCATATGTAAACCTGTTACTATAAAATAAGTTTGCATGTTTTCAGTGTGTTTGCAGTTTATGATCAGGTATGCGTATCCCTGAAGGGAATCTATTTAAAATGCCATGAAACTCACCTTAAAATCACAGCTTAAATCAACACTGGAGGGTGACAAAGCAGTTAACAAAGACAAACTGCATTCATCAGTAAAAGTCATCACCATCCATCTTTATTGGCTGTGCCTCATATGCATTCTGGACTGACAACATGTATCTATGGATTAAGGAGGGAGTTTAACTTAATCATTATCTGGCAACAGTAAACACTGCATGATCCTTTCCAATTACCGTGACAGTCTGCATTACTGGGAAGCTTGTCTCTTGCGGCATTTTCTTAACTGTCACGCTGGTATTTAACAACTAATAACATGCTTGGGATCATGGTCAGTTCAAGGATGATTATTTTTAAGTAGCTGTCGAACTTCCCTTGTAAAGACATTCATTTTTCATTAAAATACATATTGTCTAGTTCCTCATACTGTGGGAATATTATACAAACTTAAATATAATGACGCTGTGAATCTTTACATTGTTTATACGTCTGTAAAGGTATATTGGATGTATTCTCCTCGACCAAAAAATTAAAAATGCTCCTAAAAGTTGCTCCCTGTAATACAAAATAACAGTAAATAAATGCATATAAGACACTCTGTGGTTCAACTGTAATGTGCATATGAGAAGTATGAAATAGAATAATGTCATTAATTGTAAAAATACAGCTTCTTCCCTGCATCTTCCACTCATCTTTTGAACACCACAGGTCCAAACATCAGTGGGTAAATCTCCTTTCAGTAATAGAACATATTATTGTAAGTAGAAAATTGCTACCATGTTCTTTTTCGACACAGACGGATTGTTTCCTTTGAACATCCTAAAATGGGATCATCATAAAATGGAGACAAATATTCTGTGTGGGATTTATAACAGGGCTTACTGACACATCCATCTGTGTTGTACGGGACAGAAAAGAGTTTCTCAATATTTCCAAAATCCTAGCGGTGCTGTTTAGCAGTGATTAGCTTTCCTTATCGGCTCATACATCATCCCTCACCTTGCCTTGTGCCAATATCACAGGAGACAGCTAATGTGATATGAGAGATTAAAATGACTTTCATGACGCTAATTTATTCCAATCCAATATCTTATAAATAAATACAACTTTAAGCTCCCATCTGCCATAATGCATTTCAATGCCCCGGCTGTCATCTTTTTATGTCTCACCCAAAGGTGTTGCTGTAAGCATGACCTTGACATGAGTGTCAAAGAAACAGAGGATATTGATTGAGCTGTGTGTGCGCATCTCAGCTGCCATTGTGGATCTGAGAGGATTGGATTTATCAAAAGGGTCTTTAGAGAGGAGAAAGACGTTTGGATGCATTAAGGCAGATATTAATCCTCACTGAAACTATGTGAATTCAGAACAGTTCTGGTGCAATAATCAACATACATGCTTCCTGAGTGGTTGTCCACATATAGTGCACTTTGTGTTTCCATTCCCTTAGAGACTCTATGTATATATGCCCTGTATATATTCTACTCTAAGAAAAGAATATGTGAAATTAAGTTTCATCTGATTTGATGTTATGTGGTCAGTTCCATCATTTATTCTTCAGTGACCACAATTTAAAAAAAAAAAAAAACTACAATTCACTAATTGTCAAAAGCTTCTCATTCATCACAATATCCAAAATTGTTTGACATTATGGGAAACGCACTTATTAGCATTCTCACCACAAGTAACATGAGAGGACTGATGCAGTCTCATGTCTTCATAAGAAGCTAATAGAAACAGAGGAAAACAGCTCATCTGCTTAGCAGCACCTCTAAAGCTTACTAACCTGACATATCTCATAGCTGATGTGTAAAAATAGCAGTTTGATCTTTTCTGTGACGTTCTCTTCCTTGCCTGGGACCAGTTGCCAGACAACCAGCACCGTTTTTGGTTGAAGCCAGGAAATCCAGCCCCATAAACCCCATCAAATGAAAAATGTCATTTTTACACTTAATTATTTGCTTTAGAGCTTTAGAGGTGCTGCTGGGCAGATTTCACTGTCTGTAGACGGAGCCAGATTTGTTATTTCCATGCTTTATGCTAAGCTTTGCTCTCTGGTTGCTGGTCCAGCTGCATATTTACAGTAAATGCTGTAAATGTTATTTAACTAAATACAAGAAGATGAGGTGTTGAATAGTTCCTTTAATTGGTATTATCATTTACCTTGCAAGTGTTCGGTGAAAGGGATGGCAGAAATAGATCAGTGCATGTTGGAGGAATTGTGCATTGGCTACTCTGTGCATAATAGTATGAAAAAATGATTCCGCAACTCGTCTGTGTTTGCTAAAAAAGACATTCCCCAGTTGGTAAAGTATGCATGCCATTTGGTGAAGGAGGACCATAATTAGCTGGAAATGAGAGCTGCTCACCTATCGCTGCTCTGCACCTCTCACTGCATGCTGCTGGTGCTTAACAATATCTCGCTGGCCCTGATTAGCATGATTTCTCCAGAGAATGGAGCGATGAATGAGTCAGATGACGGAGGAGGAGAAATGTAGAGGAAAACATGCCAGAGGAAAGATCAAAAGGATGCTATTGTGCCTCCTACTGTTGGTCTCAGAAGAAAGGATTTTGATTCCCACACTTAACATGGCTTTGAACTGCAGTTTAAAGAACTCTGCTGACCCTTTGGCCGTGCTCGCTATTCTCTGGCTTGTAAGTTATACGAGGAGCTACATCCTTAATAAACGGCTCTGATGTTCAGGATGGACCGAAATCCTTTCATTCATTCATTAATGTGTGTTTTAATGAGATGCATATAAAACTGTGATATTTTACATGAGGTAAAGGCAGATTATGCAAAGTGACTAGATGAAAATTATGGTGCTTCAAAGTGTTAAATAAAGGAATAAGAAGTAAATACTTGGGGACTACACAGAGCAAAACATAGTTAACACAACGAATGAGCAAAATATCTCTTTATTTCTTTAACTTCAATTTAGCATCTTTTCTTATTATGAAATGTCATTTCATCAGTTTAGTTGTAATTTCCATGAAATCTGATTTTTCTTATTTAATTTTAATTTTTAAAAAAAATGGAATAATGCTTTTATTCTGTCACATTTTTATTCCATAGTCTCACTTTTAACAACCAGTTTCCCTCCACTTCGTTTTTCTGCTTGTAACCCGAGAACATGCTTTGAATCACAACAGTAAGGAGGTAGCACTAAAATGAGCAGGTATCAAGAGATGCTAATATTGACTTTTCATTGAAGTTCACAAGCCTGTCCAACTAATTAGCTGTCTGTAAGGTAGCTTGTCAGGCCAACTAGACAGGGAAAGGTCCAGCCCTATATCATGTGATGTATAGTCAATAGCAAGTACCAAATAGCTTCTAAATCCTGCTTGACACACATGGCATCGGTTAAATAAATATCACTGTCAAATATAAAAGGATTACACCTCAAAGTCACACAGGTGCTCTGAACATGGCAGGTTTTTAGTCATTTTCACCTCTTTCGTACCAATACCTTTGTTGTGGAAGAACAAGGTGAAATATGCCAGCAGCTATGTTGATGTAGGTGAAGTAAATTGTGCGAAATGACAGATGTGGCTCACTGAGCAGTTTCACAGAAAACATAAATAGCACTTTATTGTCTCTCTGACAAACGGCGACTTTCTTGACATGCAAAATTGTATTCTAAATTGATAAACTTCACATGTATAATTCATGGCACAATTCATATGAGATCAAAAAAGCATTTTCCCTTCCCACTGACTACTGCATGTATTTTTTTTAGAGATAAGGTGCCATGGAGCGCCCTAGAAAGAGGGATGGGGGGACTTCGCCTGTCTATAGCAGGGATAGTTAGCTGATTACACTTTATCTACAAATTACTATTTAATTACTTAAGATAAGTTAGTGATCCTGTGAAGAGAGGCTGCTGAAACGTGAGCAGCTGAAAGGTGAGGAAGTGGGCACTGGTGGTAAGTGCTAACTCCAATGTAATTAAATGTGAATAAACATTTATGTAATTAACAAACTCCTTAGGTTCAGGTGTGCAGCCAATTTATGGAGTAACTGGATCATATAAATAGATAGTTAGTGCCTTATTTGTTCATTTATTAGTGGATTCTCTGGGGCTCAAACTACCAGTGTGGTTATTTATAATAACAGAAAAAGCTCTGGAAAAGAGAAGAATGTCGGTTTGAGGACGGAGATGACATCACAAGGCTCTAAGCTGAGAGAAGCTGTCACAGCATTCTCTCACTGCAGTGATCATCGTGACTTTCCTAAGATCTGGAAGGCTGGTGACCACTGGGACCCCTTATAATTATGGAGAAATCTCTGTCTTAAGCCCAAAATGCCAGATTGCTTAACTTTCCAGATGAAGATAAAAATCCAGGGAGAAGCCGCCTCTAAACACAGATGGACATCTATCTTCATATCAGCAAGAACACAGATCTCCGCTGATGCCTCTGTATAAATATATAAACATATTATTGAAAGTGTTGTGTTGCTTGCATGCATTTTCTTCCCATCATCCAATCATTACTCTGTGTCACCACAATCTCATTGTCATCCTATTTCTTATTCTCCGGGAATGCCCACCAACCACTCAAGCAAACAGAGCATAAGTGAAATTGAAATACAGAGAGAGGGGGGGGAGCTCAAAATCATCTATTTAAAAGCTTATACGCTTTTCGCTTCATGGCTATTCCATGTTGCTGAATTCCTTTTGGGGATCCCCCGTCACTCCTAATGAACAACACTATTACTCAAACTTCAGTTAGTTGTCGGCCCATTGTACCCACGCTGTTATTCACTCCTCTCATCTGTATGCCGGTGAGTTTGCAAATGATAGAGTGTCTGTGTCTGCACCCCCACGACGCCCTTGAAACCCACAGAAATGTTGAAAAATTCCCCATTACAGAACCTGAATATGCAAGTTTCGTCCTTCTTTTGCTCAAATGGAGCATTGATCACTGATTGACGCCAGCACAGATTCTCCTGACATAAGTGATGCAATGCCATTTATAATTGAACTGAGGTATTGATCCACTGCAGCGCTGTTAACCCCACAGGGAGCTCGGCTTGAGCGGCTTTGTTTTCAGCCTGATTATGATGTACATGGGACTGTTTAGTCTTCTCTCTCTGATGACTTTTAGTCAATAAATGCCATTCAGAGAGCTTCTGATTGCTAATTACATTACTGCCTTCTTGTGTTCTTCTTTAATAGAAGATAGGCTGACTCCTGGGCTTTGCCTTTTTGTCAGCCTCTCTGAACTCACTCTCTTGCACACACACACCTCTTGTAGCCAAATCTGTCTTCTCCATCTACATGCGATGCAAAGAAAATATGTTGTCAGAGTGCTGAAATGAGCACCAGCTTGCAGTAAAAAGCAAATATACGTGAGCAGCATGTGTTTACACTGATGCTGTCGGTGACTGCTGCTATGGTTCACAAAGTAAAAGGGGAACAGATTCATAGTTGTGACTCAAATTCATTTCACTGTCTTTAATGATTTTTTTTAACAAGCAATGTATTGTTTAAATCACTTCTGCAGCACTTCTTTGGTAAACAGAATGTTTGCCTTGTTGGCCAGACAAAGTAAGACATCTGAAGACATTACTTTAGGCTTTAGGAAGTTGTGATGGTGTTCTGTGGACTTATAGTAGGCCTACAACCCTGTAGAGCAGTGGTAGCCAACACGGTGCCCGCGGGCGCCTGGTTGCCCGCAGAGACATGTGAGTTGCCCACCACACGTTCTAAAAATAACACCAGTCACCATGAAATTCCTTATAAAAAATTATAGTTGCTGTTCTTTTGAAATTAAAAATACTTACATTAATGCAGATTTTAAATTACAATATTTATTATAATTTAAAAAAAACAAAAACAAAAATGTTTTCGGTGTAAATGAACTCTGACCTTGTCCGAGTCAAAGTTCACTGCGCATGTCAAACCACCATGTCATTCTTTGCTGAAGCTTCCGGGTGCAGACACTTTGGGAAGCTAGATGTGGTTTTTACCCCTGTTAGAGTTTAACTGGTGATCAGGTTAACTGGCGATAGTTTCCGTCTCCAGATGTTTCGTCCGCAGATTCGTCACGATCACACCTGGATTTACGTGAAATAAAGATACCAGATAAAGAAACACTCCGACCCTCAGCAGCCTCCCATCAGAACAACACGCAGCACATTAGCTTGATTTGCTAAAATGCATCGGAACAAACTGAGACCACGTTGTTTAAACTAGTCACTCAGAAAACAATAAAAACTCGTTCAGTCATCCACGTCCTAACCGTCATTCAGAGCACTTTAACCACTGACAATATATTTTTTTTAAAAAGTAAGTAAAGGGATCCGACCTGGTAAAAACAAACAATATATTTGTGTGATTTGTGTCTTCCCAAACACCCTGGCTGGTTTAGAAATGGCAGAAGATACTTTTAATGATGTCGCAGAGGAAGACTAGAGTGAATTGTGGTGTTTGACAGTATTTGATTTAATGACATGTTCCTAATCCACCTTAGAGTACATGTAGGCTAAATATACAAATATGGCAGCACAATATCTTTAGAGTCCAACAGGAATATCTGTAGCTGTAATGTTCAAATGTGACTGTAGTCTACTTCAATACATCCCCTAAGTGCTCATGGCTCACTGTGTAGGACGAATAAACCATTGTTTGTTTTGATCAGATAGTTTAAACAACGTGGTCTCAGTTTGTTCCGATGCATTTTAGCAAATAAAGCTAAGTGCTGCGTGTTGTTCTGATGGGAAGCTGCTGAGGGTCTGAGTGTTTCTGAGAACAAATCCGAGTTAAACCTGAAGTTCTGCTCTGGATCTGTTCCACTGAACACACAAACTAACACACAACACAGCAGTGGACGTGCTTCTATGTTGTGGGTTTTATTGGTGAGACAATAAATAGTTTTCTGACTCGTTGTTAACCAGGAAGCCTGTGTTAAGTTGTGACTATCCCCAGTTGACATGGACGTGTTTCCTGAACAACCACCAGGTGTTAAACACCTGACAGGATGACAGTGATCTATGTAGATGAAGCAGAATGCTTGTCGAGCTGATCGGTAGCACAATGAGTAAAACGATGGTCTCGTAATTTTATCGCTAGATTACGTGGTTTCGAATCCTCTCACTGTACTTGAAAAATACGTGTTTTTTATTTCGGTCCGCACATTTCTTTTTACTGTCTGTAGATGATATTTACATGGATACAGACTTTATTAGGCGGTGATGCCGACGTTTTTCGGCGAGGTCTTCTTTATCTGGTATCTTTATTTCACGTAAATCCAGGTCTGATCGTGACGAATCTGCGGACGAAACATCTGGAGACGGAAACTATCGCCAGTTAACCTGATCACCAGTTAAACTGGAACACCCACAAAACATGACAGAGAAGTGAAAGAGAAAACACTATTTTCAGGATGACTGGGAGGAAGAGTCCTTTTTCACGACAGTGAAAGATAAATATATGTGTCCTATTTGCAGGGCGACTATTGCGTCGGCATAGCGGCACAATGTGGAGAGACGCTACTTTAGACGCTACAAAGCTTCCATGCTAACTAGCCACCTGGTAGCACATAGACTGTATGCGCACTACGGACAGAAAAACCCGGGACTTAAAGGCAGCTTTGGCATCTACTGCGCGGCGAAAAGTTTCTTCGTGGAGAAAAATGTACCATTAGAAACGCTTGTTTCAGTGACGGGTCGCCATGCAGGCTTCATTGTACGATGCAGAGGTGATCCAGACTTCCCAACATTCCTACATTACCACTGCATCATTCACCAGCAGGACATATGTATGTACAAAAGTGGCCGGATTTGATCATGTGATGACTTGTGTCGTGAAGATCATAAATGGCTCCAAAGCCAAACAACCAGGACATTGAAGGTGCTGCTGGAGGAGCTGTCAGCTGAACATGGTGATCTGTTACTACACACAGAAACCCCATGGATCAGCAGGGGAACAGTTTTGCAGCGTTTTTTGTCACTGTTGGCCGAAATCAAAGAGTTCATGCATCCAAAGGGGAAGACACCTTGCTGCTTGAGGACACTGAGTGGATTTTTGCCCTTGCATTTTTAACAGACATCACTGGGAAACTGAACCATCTGAACTGTGAGCTGCAAGGTAAAGGTAAGACATGATAAGCTCTGCAATGCCAGGCTTCCCACTAACACACATTTACAGACAAAGAAAGAGGTAACATGTTGTCATTCAAAACACCATGACGTTACACAAAAATGTGAAAAATAATTTGTTGAAAACATTTAATGATTTGTTGTTATGATCTGTTAAAAATGTTGCAATGCTGGTGAAAAATGCTGGTGATTAGTACTAATGTGATAGGATTCATTCCAAAATGTAAAGAGTTGATTTTTTTTCTTACATAACTGATAATTTGTACAAACATGGGACAGAGTTCGTGAATTGTTCAAAAATCTTACAAAGGTGGTAGTTTGTACAAATGAAGCATGATTTGATGACAGTTAATGATTTCCTAAAAATTAGAAGTGACAATTTGCACAGAAATGTAACTGGTGTGATTTTGAACAAAATGCTGCAAATATGCTGATTCATACAAAACTGCCAAGAAAGATATTTACCAAAGTTTCAGGGATGGGATACCTCTGACTTTTAAATATTGGAACAGATTTCCATATATATATATATGTGTGTGTGTGTGTGTGTGTGTGTGTGTGTGTGTGTGTGTGTGTGTGTGTGTGTGTGTGTGTGTGTGTGTGTTTCCTACCATCATTGTTGTGGAAATTGTTAATAATTATTGTAATGAATAATTAACATAATTGTGATCAGTCTTTTTACATATTATTTTCATTATTATTATTATTATTATTGTTTAAAGATGATGGCGCAAGTTTGCTATTGAGGAAGTTTGTATCAAACAAGGTGCCCTTCGTACTACTCAGTACTCTTGAAGTTGCTCTCAGGTTCAAAAAGGTTGGTGACCCCTGGTGTAAAGGGTAGTGTGGTACTGCAGAGTACTGGAACTGTTGTTACGAGCCATCAGATCCTTCTGCACCCAATCTCAGAGCTGTATTGGTATTCTTGGCACGAAATCAAACTTGTTTCTGGTGGACGTTTAATTCGACAAAGGTTGCCACTTGTCTTTAATCCAGATTGGGATATTCATGAACAGGATCTCAAGGCAAAGCTGGGGCAAGGAGGGTGCCTGGTTTGGGAACCTCACTTGCAGTTCTGCTTTTTGCAGATGATGTGATTTTGTTGGCTTCATTAGACCATAGCATTCTGCGCAAAGTGAGGCAATTTGCAGCCAAGTGTGAAGCAGCAGGGATGAAAGAGAGGCCATGGTTCTCTGGATTGCCACCTTTGGGTTACAGATAAGTTGCTGTCCTAAGCAAAGAAGTTTAAGTATCTTGTGTTCTTGCTCATGATTGACAAGAAAATGGAGCATGAGATGGACAGAGGGACTGAGGTAGCATCAACAGTAAAAAAACTGATTTATGTTCACAGCCTCACCTGTGGTCAGGAGATCTGTGTAGTGACCGAAAGACTGAGGTTGAAATGAGCTTCTGAATAGTGGCTGGGCACAGCTGTAGAGATATGATGGGGAGCTCAGACATCTGAAGGGAGCTCAAAGTAGAGTTTGTGTTTATAGGAACCAGCTGAGGTGGTTCAAGCGTTTCAAGCATTACAATGCCTCCTGGGTGCCTTTCTTTTGTAGTTTTCTCAGCATCCTCCTACTGGGAGGAGACCCCTAGGTAGCCCCAGAACTCACTGCAGGGATTACATACCTGATCTTTCCTGGGGACGCCTTGGGATCCCCCAGGAGCAGCTGGAAAATGTTCCTGGGGAGATGTATGTCTGGAATGCCCTGCTTAACCTGCTGTAACTGTTATCCAACCTCAGATAAACATGGATAGATGGATGGAAGTTGCAGTTGTAATCTACATATGACAAATTCATTTCTAAATATTCTTTGAAAATCATTATGAACAGCCTAAATAAGTAAATGCTTTAAAATATAATACATTGTCAAATATACTGCGCAGAGGCCAGCATTAACTCTCTGCAGTGTTTACCAAGCCATTAGTCAGTAGCACCTGTCTCCTGCACATCTTCACTTCTGAGTCATCTGGCAAAGTGTGTGGTCACCGACTGCACTTGTCTAAATGAGGACGCTTTGCTGAGCACATTGTCTTGAGCATTAACCACACAGATGCACCGAGATTTAATGAAGCCCGCTGCAGGCTGTTTACCTCCAAGGCATGATGTAACAGAATGTAAGTGAATCTACACCTGGTGGAAATTATGGCAATCAAGCTGAAATGCCTTCTTACTTTGCATTATTCAGACTGACACTGATTTTTCTGTAGTGCTGAGGTGAAAGTGCAACTGCTTGAGTAGCTCCTGAGAAAAAAAAAAAAACATAGGAAACATGATTTTTATGTTATGAAATATGCAGCAATGTGCCTATTGGGGAATATTATGGTGTTGCAGATTTACTGACAACTATTACTTTTTAGTTTATAGGGCTTTTACTTTTAGAAACCATGAAAGAGATGGTGTTTGATAGTATTTAGATTTATCAATTTTGACTTTTGCTCAGGTCCCCCATGTAGTCACTCACTCAAAGGGCACAAGTTGCAATTTAAAAATGCTGGTTATACTGTATAATAAGATAGTTTACAGAAGTAAAAGCAGTAATGCAACCATTTAAAGATATTTCATTAAGTCATGACATGTCATCAAAACCTATTTGTTCTGTCTCTTTTAAAACTGTACAAAGATAAACTCGACCAAGAGTCGTGCCAAAAATTTGGAGACGTTTCAGGTGAACTATAGGATGTATTTACACAGAGGAGAGAGGAGTCAAGCATGGAAACTAATTAGACAGTGTAAGCAAAATAAAACATTCTTGACCAATAAAATACAAGCAGCATTACCCAAAGACTCTATACAGTAGAGCAAGTTGTCAGAAAGTTGTCGGAAGATACATTCATCATTCATCTTTCTAGTGTGAAAAAGACTTGGTTTGTAAAGGTTGCACAAATTTAAACAGTCTAATGTCTGCAGTATGTGGAGACATTTTTACTTAAGTATTGGTGTCAGCGTGGGGCACACAGAAAAATGTGTTTCACTTTTTGTAAAATTAAAAATCAGTGAAATTCAACTCTTTTTATGATTTATGGCATCATAGCCGTGTCATTGTGCACCAAATACCTTTCTGACTACTTGTTACTTCTAGTCATGGTTGTGCTGTTTTCACAGAGGTGCAGGACTTTTTGTTGCAGTGATAAATGAACCCGCAGTAAATAAAAAAGTTTGGCAGGTGCAAGAAACTGGTTGTGGTTCAGAGGGTTAGTGTTAGGGCAGAAGTGAAGCTAAATTTGAATTCTTTGTGCACTTTGTCAAAAAGAGACTAAAGTTTGTAAAATTTAGCCACTCTAGCATCTCTGTACACTGCAGCTGAATACTAAACATCAGTATGTTACAGTCACACTGAGCAGGTTCGTTTACCATCAAAGTTTAGCATGGTATCATTTAGTAAGTAACATTAAACAAAAAGTGCGCATTAAATAATTGCAATACATGCTGCACTTTACACCAATGTCAGTGAATTTCATGGTAATTCATTGTGTAGAGCTGTTTCAGTGCAGGAGGCTGACAAACCAAAGCCTGCACCTAAATGTTCCCTAAATGTGATGGAGGTATAAGTACAAAATTTTGAAATATTGAAGAACAAAATTAAAATACAACAACAATGTTTCTGGCCATATAGCAGTTGAATAAATGTACTCTGTTACAACCTGTCACTGATATTAATCTTGTGTTAAAACATCCATCTTATTTTTAAGCATTTCTTAGCAACGTAGTCTGTGCTTTCCTTGATTCATCCAAACATTTGTCTCAGGATGTTTGCATATTACAGCCTATTTTGGAAAAACACTTGCAGTCCTCAACAAACATTTATAGACGTAACACATTTCGTGTCCAGGAACTGTTTTGGTCCACTGCCTTTAACGGAGAGAGGGAGCTACACTGAAATCTCAGATTTCCAGTTAAATGTCCCAAAACATCCCACACAGAACTGACATATTTCATAGAGAGCAATTGATTTGCTAAATTAGGTGCAACAGGAGAGCATGCTTCTTTTTTATTTTTAAAAATCAGTATACTGGAATAAATAGAAGCTTTTTGGTGACAAATGCTTGCTTTAGTATGCATATGAGTGTGTTTGCAGCACAAGAACTGTGTTTCCTAGGTGTTCATGCATTTGCTGCTTTTTATTCTCACTTTTTTGAGGTTTTGAACCACATTTGCCTTGGCAAGTGTTTTGTTTTTTCATTCAGTTAGCTAGACAGCTTTCTGCTTGACTGCTTTTATTTATTATTCAGACAAAACAAGTTCATAAAATACGACTTTAATAACTGGTTTAGAAGCAATGCAACGGTTTCTTCCACAGTGGATGTGGCCTAATTTAAGCTCTGCATATGCGTCTGTGTATGAAATGCATGCTTGTTACATCCTTGCCTGTTTCTTTTACTGCTCCCATTTATTTCTATTGGAGATGCCACACAAAGCGTGATACGTGACTCTAAACTCTGCTGCACAGCTACAGCGTGGGCTGCATTAATGAAGGTGATTGGTCTGTAGGAGCGCACATGGCTTTACACAATTCCATGCAATTGCCTCTGTGAGTTTCCCTGAGGTTCAGCTTGACTTGTTTGCAAAATAAAAAGGTGCGAGAGTCCATCCACCCATCTGCTAAAACACTCGCCATGTTCAGGGTCACAAGGTGAGGGAGGACGTCCTCGCTCCAGCAGATAACAAACTGTGATAATGAAAAGGAACGCATAATAATGCCAGTGCGCTCTAATTAGCTTCTCCTGTATGTCCACTTCAAGGAGAAAAGTTTACAAGCCAGGAAGACACAGTTTAGCAGAGTGAGTCATGAGCCGGCCAGGAGCAGGTTGAGTGTGCTGTCTTTGATCACACAGAGAAAACAGTCCTGTCATCTCTTTTAATTCCTGCAGCCACGCTGGGTTCTTTCATATCGCTGCGGTTAGACAAGAGCATTAATGTGCCAGCTGGTTTTGCTCTGTTCTCATTTTCATATGAGAGTCCTGCACTTTCCATTTTAATGGTGGTGAAAGTTGGAAACCTGACCGCATGGACGTGCTGATACACCACTGAATCATTGGCTGCCACCACAGACCTGACAGCTTTCTATTAACTATCATGAATGGGTTTCATTTTTTCTCTCCCTCCTCGTTTTTTTTTTTTTGTCTCAGCAACAAGAGCCAACGAGACAAAGCCTGCCCTGATGTGAATTCTATTTCAGAGGCTTACCAACACACCAAAAACAGAATCACAATTTTATGCACTGCTGTGTCTTTTATGTCACCAAAGCTTTGGTCTACTGCACTTCTCCTCCCTACAATATGTCACTGCACTGCATGCCTTTGTCCTGCTATAATGGAGCATCACCAGGGCTCAATTCCAGCACCCTCCTAAATTCCTGATGCTCTGCATGACAAGCTTTGACAAGTAATTCATAGTTTGCTGAGTATGAATTGCTTTACAATAATCTCCCCCAAGGGATGAGGCATAATGTCAAACCTCCTGTTTCATCGTGTCTTCTGAATACTTATTGTGACTGCAGAAGGCCTAGACCAGGTAGAGTTTGTGTCCAGGCAGGACAAGGCTCGGCTGACATTTGAAGAGTAAACTCCCACTAACGTGCTGCGGTGGCAGACACCTCACAGGCGACATTGAAACAACCATATGGTGACCATAATGAGGCCTGTTTACAAATTTCACACATAGCAAAGCATAGCAATCTGCTAAATCTGGCAGCGTTTGCTTTTGCACGGATTGAATCACGGCTTGTTTATTGTGATATATCATTGTTTCAGCAGCCTGCGTAAACGTTCTGCTTACTGATACATTTCCAGATTACTGTGCTGCTTGTTATATCATTTTTATTATTCCCTTTTTTTTTTTACTTTTCAAGTGTTTTTGTCCTACTTTCTACCCCTCAGAACCTCTTATTTTTATTTTTTTTACATGTATTAACTTTCATATTAGAATAACCAGTGCTCAACATTGAGAAATATTTTATGTGATTAGCTGCATTCAAGATTCATGAGGACCTCATAGCACAACCTCATAACCATATTACATAAGTAAAAAGTGATGAACCCAGATCTACTCAGCTCCGCAGTTTTTCACCTCATTGCTTTGGTTGTGATTTTATTCTTGACTTTACTCTGGTTCCGTCTAATCACACCATCATTCCAAGCTGAACCCAGTGTTGTGTCAATATGTGCCACATCTTGGTTAGGGTTTGACTGCTATTTGCACTGCAGTAACATTTTTCGACAAGGCAGCACCAATCATCAGAATACCAGCATCTGATTTCGGTAACAAAGCCAAAAAACTTTTTTTTCTGCCTCTCTCTTTTTTTTTTTTTTTTTTTTTAGATTTTTGCTCTACCTGAACCAGTTAGCTACAGACAAAGTCAGAAATCAGCTGATGAACACAGTTGTGACATTTTATGACTAAATATCCGGATGTGCCCTCAGATGTTGGTGGAGACCAAACACAGAGCTCAAAGGAGGATCATTTTGTGACTTAAATTTGCCAGAAGGCCTGAAACGTAAAGCCAAGTGATTAACAATGTCACTCTATGTCTGCTGGCTAAATAGGCAACTTTTTGCCAACTTGATAATGAGTCAATGTTTCGTTTACGGCCAAAAAAATGGCACAAAAAAAAATCACTTTAAAGCTTAACTTCAACTTAAACTTTAAGTTTTACTCAAGTCAAACCATGTCAAAAGCTTTTAGGATCAACTGGTGACCACAGAATATGAGTAATTTACAGATGATGATAAAGACCCCTTCCAATGACAGACAAGCATTTTACTTTATTAGCATGGCGATATGGTGTTTTTATATGCTGAAAAATGCACTATGAGCAATACATAAGCAGCCAAAATTAGGATTGAGCATTTCCATCTTGAAACTGCAGTGTAGCTTAGGAACCAATCCCATCATCACAAGTGGGGGCATTTTTGTATCATTATTATTTTTAAGAAGTAGTTGCTGGTTCCAGTATGCATATCTGAATTACTCCAATGCTCCAGTAACTTGCCATTGTGTACTGCAGAGTAGTTTTACAGTGTTTGAGCAGAGTCCAAGGTGAATCGGTATACTGGAGCTGCAGGCGAACAGCGGATGGGTGGGTGGAGATACAGCCGAGGACTGATTTGCATATTCAGAGTTCCATGCATAGTAAAGGAGGCAAAGGTGTTGATTTAAGCCGTTTTAGGGCATGAAGGAATTAATTTCATGTAAAACGTTGATTGTGATGAGCAGGGATGAGTTTTTAGGGCTTTAATCAATGTCGCAAGAAGAACTTTAAGATATTCTTTTTTTTTAGCAACAAAAAGAAGCAAAACTAAAAAATTGGAAATATCTGTTCAGTAAAAACAGCGTAGATCAACAGAATGCTATGATTTATCTTTATGTGCTGCTATAGTCCAAAGAAAGGGTAATAAACTTTAGTTTTGCTCTGTATGCACTTTTATTACAATATAAGGAACTGCTGTCACTGTAGGTATTGGTATTTTCTAATGGTCTCCATTATTTGTCAAATTTGATTCAGACTGGGCTGACGTCATGCAAAATACCACGGGCAGAATTTTCTTTTGGCCTGAATGCTGAGGCCAGCTTTACTCAGCATATCATATCCGAGCCTGACTCAGTTATCCCAGAAGAAGCTTGCACAAAACACAGCTGTTGTTTTTCTGAAGTTTTTTAAAAGTTATGCTGGGGCTGAGTTCACAACATCACCTTCTGAAGACATTCGGTATCTTCAAAAAAAAAAAGAGAGAGAGAGAGAGACTTAGTGTGGGAGGAGGAGGAGGATCCAATGCTGCTTTTATCATTCTATAACATCCTGACCCACTTTCCACCATGGAAAGTACAATTTGACTATATGGACTGTAATCTGATTATAAAAAGTCAGCGCAGGTATTAGTGCTGCAGCATTTTCTAAAAAGAGCAACTGTGAATCTTTGAAGTTTGTCATACCTCAGATAATGAAAGTCTAAAGCCTGAGGCCATGTGGCAAATGCAGCAAGTGTGTCCTAATCACAACACAACTATTATTACACAGCACTATGTCAGATCACAGAGTTTCAATCATCCATTCTCTTTGTTATATATCGGTAAAATTATAAAGGTTGCAGCACAGTCAGATCATTAATGCTATTGATATCTTGACCATGTAACCGTCATTGATTTTAAACTACAAATATAATCAAATCAGTCATAAAGTTGTTCTTAATGCGGATATGCTTGTTCTCTCTTTAACAGTAGTAAGACTGGAGGAAGAGCAACAGTGCCACCTAGTTTAAAACTCAATATGAACAACATTTCTCTCTATGAGGGATCATCCCCTGTGTCCAAGGGAACATTCACCCTTAATGTCACAGCGTATAATTAGATCATCTGTGTATTAGGATTGATTGGCACTGCTCCTTCAGTATCACAGTGCAGTAAGATCACATCAACATGCTGCTGTCTGGGATACATTCGACTTGACCTTTCAGATAAATATTTGTTGGAAAGAATTACACATGCACCCTAAAAGACTTTTATTTAGATAGACACGTCCTAATTAGTCGGAGGTCAGCTCTTCACACTGTTGTTAATTCCTCAGATGACACCATGCAAATGATGTCTTCTCAGCGTTCCCTGCACAGCTCAAACAATGAGTCATCACAACACTGTCAGGGGAGAAACCAAACAAACTGAAACTGGCAAAAATATACACTTTACTTTGTCTGTCATTGGGATTCATGGCAAGTCGGCCTGTTTAAATGTGAATATTTTAATGTTTGCTGCGTCAAATGGCACAATTTCAGATGGAAGCTTTCAGTCTGCGTTTTCTTTCTCCATTGTTTGATTAAGGAAGTCTCAAGGCTAATTTAGAAACTGCTCAGCTAACGCCTGACTGTTTTTTAAATCATACTGAGGGGCAGAGTCATGAGTGTCTGGGGCAAGTCTGCTATAATGAGGACCAATGGGTCCCGAGTCAAGAACAATAAATCTAAAGCTAAATCACAAGTCTAGACCAACAAGTCCGGAGTCAAGACAAATAAGTTTTAAGTCCGGTGCCAAGTAAAGACCAACAAGTCCCAAAACAAGCTACAAGTAAGGATCATCAAGTCCTGAGTCAAGACCAACAAGTTTTAAATCTTGTGCAGAGTCAAGACCAACAAGGGCAAAATTGACTCTAAAGTCAGATCAAGAAGTCCAAAGCAAAGCCCAACAAGTCCCAGGACACGTCCCAAGTCAAAGCCAACAAATAAAAAGTTAAGTCCGATTAAAGACCAGCAGGTTCTAAATCAAATCCACAAAGTCCAATATTAAGAACCAAGTACAGACCAAAACGTACAAAGTCAAAATCAGCAAGTTCAAAGTTTAGATCAACAAGTCATAAGTCCCATGTCAGGTGCAACAAGTCCAAAGTCTAACCAACAAGTCCCCAGAGCAAAACTAACAAGTCCAAAGTCTAACCAACAAGTCCCCAGAGCAAAACTAACAAGTCCAAAGTTGAGTTCTAAAAGACACCAGCAGCTTCCAAGTCACACCAACAGGTCCAAGATTAGAAACCAAGTAAAGATCAATCAGACCAAATCAAGACAAACAACTCCCAATTCAGCTGTTTGTACTGAATGTTGTCCTTTGATCCTTTCACCAAATTTTCTACGATTTAAAGCTTACAGAACCTTAAATCATATGTACTAATTTATGTGACCTTCATAAGGTTTGATTGTAAAATGATCAGCTCCACTTAGATGTTTTTCCTGTGTCACAATTACTATAATTTATTATTTCAGAGTCAAATCTTTAGCATGTTGCCAGTTGTTTCTAGTCTTCACACCCCAATCAATCTTTGTTTATTTGCTGGTCTGCGCCGACAAACTAACACTAAGGAATTTCACAGTATGCCTAGACAAATATATACAAAATGAAAATGAAAGCTACTTTAAACTTACAGTATAAATTATATTGAAGTATCACATGATGGTCTTTTCACTTTCTGACTGAAAATTCTGAACCAACTGCGAAGGTCAGGGAAAGAGGGCTTTTAAAGTTGAAAATATTTTGGCTCCAGTAGAATAAAAGATCTAAAAGATAAGAAGATGTTAAACCCACATGTAGCACTCATTCAGTTTGTTGGAGGGCTTTTGTATAGTCCAGGGAACTCGGGCATATTTTCAAATAAAATCCATTTTTCTGTGGTGTTATGTCAGTTGAGAACCTTTCATCATTATGCTGTAGAAGATATTTCTGTCTCTGCTCTCTTTTCATGAGTTATTTCTGTCCATATTGAAAATGCAACACTTGCGCAGATTTGAGAGCCCTCTGAGGAGACACTGTTAGGATGTCTGGCAATTTTTTTCTTGCATTTTCTGTTCTGAAGGTATGGAGCCCCCTAAAGGTCACAGAGAGAACTTCTTGAGGACATCATACAATAACACTGGTGTTCAGTGGCGATATGCATTACATGAATGCAGTAGATGGTCAGCAGGCAAAAGTGTCAGTGCTCACACACAATTGCTGCATGTAGTCCACGTTACGACCTTTAAAAACTAATATGTCACAGGCCTAACAATGACTACAGCCAGAGCCACAGTGACTGCAGTCATACGGTCAGTTTGACAGAGCAGTGAACCAGGTTCTAGTTTTCTTTCGTTCTTATCATAGTTTCTCAGTGACTGTACTAGGCTGTACTGTGTATCTGAGCTGATGATGCACTGAATCTCTGCAGCTACATGATGCCTTATCATATTCAGGTAATGCAGCTGTGACTACAAAGAGTCAGTGCATCTTCAGCCGTGGCTGTAGCCAATGTTCCGCTTATGGCTGTGACACATTTTATTGTTTTATGGTCTTAACACTGACTGCATGAACTGGCTGAATGTGTGGAGTGACAGTTTTGCTTGCTGAGTATTCACTGTATTCTTGATTCCTGGTCTAAATTAGGAAATAAAGATATTTGTCATAGATGCAGTAAGTAGCAGCTGGACACATCCATTGCACCACAGACCGAACTGCAGCAGCAGCTGAAGTCCAAATACTACATCAAACCACAGCTTCAGCATCACAGCCTTACAGAGCAGTTGCAGCTGTGCTCACAACCAGCAGCTGTTGATGACTGGCCTTTTAAATTGAATAATTAGCAATAACTGCATCATTGTTCTTTTTTGGAGTGCGTGCAGATTGTTTCCCTGAAGTGGAAGTGTATCACAACTAGATTGGACCAATATTTGTCACAGTTTTTATGGATCACACAGAATGTAGGGCATATCGGGAGGAAGCACAAAAGTTAACGCAAATGGAAAAACTGGCAGTGACCCTTGCAGGACTCTGTACCAAGGAGATCATTTGACTGATGTGCATCCCAAAGCTTCAGCTGACACGTATTCATATTTGCCAAAAGTAAATCTCAAATTACATGAGGTTAAAACCACTGAAATACAACATACAATGCAGCTCCTGTCATGAGCACAAGTCCAAAGTCGGCTCTTCTCTTTTAGCCTTTTTTTTGGTAACTCTCAGCTGTTAGGATCTAAAAGGGATAAAACAAAAATAAATAAGTGAATACAATGAAGAACGGGCATATTGCGTATCCTTACAAATCAAGGGTAATCTGTTTATGCATAAGTGAGAGCAATTTAAATGCTGCTTACATGTAGACTTTTATTGATGAACAGGTGAGTGAGGTGTCTCTCTTAGGACCTGCTCACCAAACACAAACAGAAAGACGAAGAAGACCTCCTTAAAACTTCCTTTCCAAAGTGGACCAGTGCTCACTAGATTCACAGTAGTAATCTGAGGAAAAGAAGTTGTGTGTCAAGAGCTTTGATGAGGAAGCCTGAAAAAATGTTTTTGGATGTGATCTACAATGCTGCTTGCTGGAGTACATCAATCACTGAGCAGCAGTGTTTTTGTTTTTTGTTTTTTGTTTTGTTTTGAGTCTTGATGAAAGGGTATAACGGAACATTTCCTTTTGTTGCTTCTCTGTTTAGATGTCAGACTGTAAACACAAGCTTTGAATTCAGCCGTGCCTTCCAGTGTTCTGTTTTTTTTTCCTGTTCCCCTTATTTCACCTTCACTGTTCTTAGTGAAGATGTGCCTCGACTTCAGTCCCATCTCGATGATTTCATGTCACAATATGTTCAAACGCGACAACTTCTGCAGACTCAAAGACACAATCACAGCCTGGTAGAGCTTTATGTTTAAATATAGAAAGAACGGATGGCGAGGTTGAGGTGGATCGATGGTCAGATGAGTCATAGTGAGGTTGATGGTGACATTAGAAAACAAACAGGTGGTGCTGAGGCCGTAGTGTGAGAGAAAGTTGAACAGTTCACTCCAAGGCCTCTTCCATATTTTGCTACCAAAGCCACTGTATCTAATCCTTGTCTCTGGGATTCAGTCTGCAGATTCAAATGTGTACAAAATCCCTGCTTTGAAGTTGCATACAAGGCAGCTGTAAAAGACAGTACACTTAGGCAGTAACGGTGAAAGCAAAACTAAATGATCAGCTGGAAGATAAAGGTCATTATACAGCAACATTATGACATTAGTGGGGATTACAGCTCATGCATGGCCAAAGGAAAAAAATAAATATGTCTGGTTCAGACTAACAGAATTATCCCGTGCGGTCACTAAAACAAAGAGACAAAGATTTTAGAGTGATTTATGACACTCCTGGAGGTTTGTGCAAATCTGTCATGCATCCATGTGAAAACATTTTTTCCAAAGTCAATGAAGACAAATAATGTGGTGACAATAAAAGGAGTCCCAAACCAAAGCTAGTGATGACAGAGAGCCAAAACGCTAATTGTTTACTCAGAAAATATTGTTCATTTCAATTTCAAGCTTACAATCTTGCAGTATAATTTCCCTGCTGTGATAGCTCCATATATTTGCGTCTCAGTGTGCTTTCTCACAAACCATTTTCCTTCTGTTCTGTACTTGGAAGGTAATTTCGCAGCTCCTTATCTTCACTACCCAGGTTGCATTTAGGTCAGTGCCAGATGTCAAACTAAGCTGAGATTGTTTCCCACGTCAGTTGCTGGAACCACGCAGGGTGGTATAATAGTGGTATAATAGTGAATTCATGGAAAAGCATAATTTCTGAAATGATGATGTAAAGCCCCATGAGTGACTCAGGTTCTTTCATCTGTTTAGAGCAGAGAAATGTAATACTGCAAGAATTATAAATGGAGCAACAGGCATTCAAATTTCAGAGAGAGGAAACAGTTTCACAATGTGATCATGTACAAAACGTAGACGTTCATCTCACCTCTTTCTACAGACATGGCAAGCTTGGATTTTGGAACTTTTGAGATCACTAAAAATATTACTTTTCTTATATAGTTGATTAGTTTAGATTTTTATTGACTTTGTTCCTCTTAAAGCACAGTGTTTAAATTTCAATAATTACTCCGCCAAGGAACGGCGGTCATGTGATGATCGGCGTACGTTTGTCTGTGAATCTGTCTGTCAGTCAGTGTGAAGCGTTACTCAAAAACAGACAAACGGATATGGATGAAATTTTCAGGGGAAGTCAGAAATGACACAAGGACCACCTCATTAATTTTTCACAGTGATGCGGCTTATAGTCTGGATCCATGGCTTTGTTAAGGATTTCCCATTGCCAGATATAGTTACCGGCACGGTGTCGCTGTAACCATGACAACAAGTGAACACTGTGTCAGTTACCTGCTGACGATCACATGATTGTGATCCTACTACAAATTGACTGTGATTTATCAGTTGGTAATCATACAAGGAACAAATGATTAAACTGTGGCCTGTTTCTGAGTCCCATCAATTCCTGCCATCCGCTACATATTTAGGTCACGTGATTAACGTGTATCAATTTGAAATTTAAACTTTAATGAAAGTGAGAACCCCTGCTGAAAGTCATATAATTTATTGATGAGAATGAAAAATTCAGAGATGTCACCTACCCAGGTGTTATAAAGTCAGGTGAACATGGCTGACAGGTTTGTTTTGTTGGTCTAAAAATATGGCTTAGAGTCTGTTACTGTCTCAGAAATACAGTCACATATCATAAATGAAACATGTTTACAAAGAAGCTTAACTGCTGACTGCTTTATGATAATTTTAAGTGCCATGTTATCACACTGAACTCATAAGAGGTGGTTGGGGTGGATGGTGGGTGCATAAATCACACAACTCTTGCACTCAGTACACCCCAGCAGACCAAGACAGACAGATGTTTTCAAATACTCTGCAAATCATGGACAGATTGAAGATGAGTGGAGCTATACTGTGAATTATGTGGCCAAATTCTATAACCTGTCAGTGCAGGAGAAGAATAGCTGTTACTCAAATTATTAATGATGACTCTGAGCATGCATAGAACCAGGACAGAGGCAGCTAAATGAAATTAAACTATTATAAACCCTTTTATTGTGAAATGTCAAATATCAGCTATGAAGAACGACAACAGGGGAATCAGCAGGAAAACACTTCAGGAAAGAGTGAAGAGTGCAGTGTTGTAAGCACTTAGATTAATTGCTGATGAGAAGCAGCAGAGTGAGAATGTCAGCAGAGGTTGGAGGCAATTGGAGGAATCTAGAAAGGTGTTACAACATATTCATTGGGGTCGATTTTTTTTTTTTTTTAATTATCCTTTTTCTTTCACAAACCTGTTTTTCTTGACTTCTATGAAAACATTTTCAGGTCAAGTAAAGATGTGAGGGTGAATTAAGTAGAACAAAGAAAAAGCAAGCTGTGATGCTAAGAGGATGTGGTTGTACTTTCAAAAAATACAAAAACTCAAACCATCAGTGAATCAGCTAGCAATGAGCTGCTAGCAGATTTCAATGAGTGAGACATGGATATATGAAGTCAAGTCCTTTAATGTCTGCATCAAATCAAATGATGCTTATCTGTGTCTGTAATATGTTTCAATTAATAAACTGATCCTTTAATGCATGATAACAAAGAGAATTGAAATTGTTCTACATTTGGCAGATCATATGCTCAGAAAACCTTCCGAATGTGGTTTATTCAATAAAAATCAACTACAAAAAATTACACAAACCTACCTAAAAGTCATAAAATTTGAAGTATATGTCACACAGCAGCTTTAAGGTAAACAAACAAGTAAACGAGCTGACTTGAGAATCGTCTTACAACACAGTTATGGACATGTTTTCAAACCCCATACTGAGAGGGAACACTGAGTTTTTGATGTCAAATCAGCACTAATCACCTGAGCCCTGGCTGTGCCATGAACTCAGTAACAGCTAATCAAGTGTTTTCCCACTTCCACTCAGAGAAGGAGGAAACAGTCAACCTCCTGATGATCTGGACCTGTGACTGATGAAGCACATTGTCCGTACAGGTTAGAATCCTCTCAGTGTGATGCTATAGGATAGAAAGCTGTTTGTGTCTTCTTCATGGGGGGGTCAATTTACATAGAAAGGATGAATAAATCTATAGATCTCTAATGTCAATGTGTCCACGATCCTCAGAGTCAGACCACAGGGAACAAAACTTTGGACTAATTCAAAAGTACAACACATTCCCACTGCAGGAACTCTAGGCAGATGTAAGGTGGCATAGATTTTTGCAGGAATGGACCCATGATCAGTCCTTTCAGCTTTTCTGTGTCCATAACCATGTAGGATCTACCGAACTCATGGTGGCGACGTAATAATTTTGCAACCATGACATCAATATTGAGCACGCCAAAACAACAACAAAAGTTACTGGACTCCACTTCAGTGAGATTGCTCTTTGTTTTATTAGTCTTAATGGTTAATTGTACAGTCTTGATGATGATGTTTGAAAGGAGAAGAGTACTGCGTAAAGAGAGAGAAGTCAGAAAAATTGCACTTGTTTTTGTTGTCCTACCAACTTTAACAAATGAGTGTTGAGTGCAATCTTGCAATCTTTTTATTGCCTCTTAGATGTATCTGCCCCAGTAGGGATATTTTTCTTCGCCTTGCAAGAGGTCTTAGATGTGATCAGAACATGGACAAAGGTGTGGGTCTCCCGAAAAAAGGCCTGCAAGTTTCTGCAGTGGAAAGCAGCCTATTGTCAGTGGTATCATGCAGCCTTAAGGCCAATTCATACTTTCTGTGTCTGTGTCCACAATGGTCTGCAAGGATACACGTGGTGTAACTTTTGTCCAACGTGGACCTCTGCAGACTTTCACAAGCAGCCTGCAAGCGAAACAAATATTTATTAAGAGGAGGGATTTTGCAAGGAGATTCCCCATCATGGCTGCACAGTGGCGTGGTGGTTAGCACTTTCACCTTGCCGCTAGAAGATTCCCGGTTCGTGTCCCAACCTTCCTGGGATCTTTCTGCATGTGTGGGTTCTCTCCGGGTACTCCGGCTTCTTCCCACAGTCCAAAAAAATGCTGAGCTTAATTGAAATGGATTCTAAATTGCCCGCAGGTGTGAATGCGAGTGTGATTGTTTGCCTAGATATATAGCCCTGCGACAGACTGGCGACCTGTCCAGGGTGTCCCCTGCCTTCACCCGAAGTCTGCTAGGATAGGCTCCAGCCCCCCATGACCCTAATGAGGATTAAGCGGTGTATAGATAATGGAGGGATGGATGGATTCCCCATCATCCACACATTTGCAATTCATCTTTAGAAGAGTTGCAACTGACAGTCACTGCAGGACTTCTCGAGAAACCCTGTGCTCTGTTGGTCCACCTTTTACTGAGACTGTCTACAGTCCAGTCTATAACTAACTGCTACACCCTGGAAAAAAGTACTAAGTCTCTGCTAATCTTTGAGAAACATCCATGGGAGCACCACGTGTTTTTCTGTGTTTTGATGTGAAACAGTATGCGTCTTTCTACGTAGCAGGCATAGGGGTATCTATTGTAGTATGAGTAGAACCTTGTGCATGTCTGCTGTCTGCTTTCAAAATCTGTACTGGTCTGAGCATACGGATGCACAAAGCATAAATTGGTCTTTAAGCATGTATCACTGATGGGCCTACAGAACCACAGAGCTGCTAGCATGTCCACAGATCCTCAAATCATCTATCTAAATCTGCCCCTCCCCAAAACAAATTCATTACAATATATAAATAAAATAAAACTTTAAAAATGATAAATTCCACGTCACTGTCTGGAAGACATGGTGGTCTGTCTGCTCTGCATTTTCCCATCTTGTTAATTAGGCAAAACTACCCACCAAGCTGCCTGTTATCCAGCAACTGAAATTAAATCTTTTGAACCCCAAAAATATTTTATTTCTCCTCAAGGGTACATTTCACTTAACTGAGCCAATTATCATATGAATAATTATCTGCACATCCTGGTGGCCCATCTGTCTTCAGTGCGCTGATCTGTGGCTTTCTCCTCCCTTAAGCTTGTCCGTGAAGTTTTGACACTTTTTAAAAACTAATCTTTATGTATGGCTGCTGTCGTGAGCATCTGACTACATTTACAATTCTAATGTATGCAGATGAAGCTTTCTGTTCCTTATTGAGTCTCCTGGTGGCTCTTGAATGCCTGAACAGGACCTTTGGTAAATACAGCTAAGCAGGGACAGGGGAGGCAAACATGGCAGGCTCTTTCTCATCGTAACACGTCAGGCTAGATTTGGGAGAGATTTCCTGCCAGAGAAGTGAAACAGTAGGAGATTAAAGTGTGACGCGGCTTATTTTTGGTTTCAAAAGATGTCTAACATCACAAACCACATGTGGCTTCTTTTTATACATCAGTATCAATAAGGCGACGTCACTATTTCTATATTGGAGTCAAAAGACAGCAGCCAGATGAGAAAAACTGAGGAAGGGTTTTTGATAAAACTTGGTGAGAATGCTCCATCTAATAATGGAAAAAGCTTATAGAAACAGTAATACATTTCAAGAAAACCCACTGAGGCATTGCTTACGTGGAGATGTCATTAAAGCAGTGTCAGTCAATGTCATGCAGCATAATGGAAACCAGGAATGAAAGAGTGAGAGAGTAAGAAAAGAATGCATAGTGTTACAATGAATGGAGAGCTTCAGTAAGACGTGGCTCTGATCCCCATCACGTCCCTGAACATTTTGATATTTAATGCATCATTTCTTAACTTTTAAACATTAAATGTAGATTTAAAATTTGAGCATACACCATTTTAAGCAGCTGTGTTCCAGCTGTGGAGCATGACCTTCCTGCAGATTTAGGTGATGATTCTCTGTAGGTTCATCAAAACAGGCCACTTTTACTCACAATGGGCGGCATTTACTTTGCTGTGATGGAACTTTTACTTGAGTAATTATCTGAAAACTTCTTCTACCACTAATGTGTTTGTAGCAGTGTGGGATCTTGGGATGGAGGAGACAAATCTTTATGTGACATTAAGATTTGTCTCCTCTTGATGGATGGATGTGATTTGTCGCCTCATCATCTTAATGATTCAAACGGCTTCAATACTCTGAGCATGTAAATAACAACCAGAATAGCCCATTGCCCACAGCACACCTCAAACTGCTTTCTACTTGGTTGTGTTTTGGTCCAGCCCACATCAGGAGAATGATTTATTGTTTTTATATATTACTTAGACGTGTGGACTGACAGGGCACTCGTTCATTGGACAGGTTTGGTGACCTCTCTGTCCTCCGACATCATGAGAGTCATACACTGCTGCAGGAGAACAAAAAAAATAAAATTATCATTTATTCTGCTGACTGACAGCCAGGTCACAGTGTGCTGGAAAGCTTTATTTATCTTGTGGAGTGGTCACTAAGAGTTCGCATAGCTTGGAGGGAAATATTTGGATGGGAATTTAAAGTGAGCGAAGACTGAAAATAGATGATATATATAATAAAGTCTCTTCAGTCATTGATTAAATCCCTGAAAGGTCATCTTTGTGTACCAAAGTTACATATTTGTAAGTTATTTTTTTCTCCATGAAAATATCTATTTCTACCTTTCAATGGCTTAGATATAACTTTACACCATTGCTTCCTTTAGAATGAACAGATCTATTTAGTCAACCCCTCTATCTACATTCTGCCTCCAACACCTAATGCAGCTCTAGCACACCAGCTTAATGATTTTGGAACACTGTAGATCTACTCTATGCTACACAAGGACAACTTCTAATATTTGAGTATTTCAGTCAGACATGTTCGAATTGAAAACCGATTTTGAAGAAGAAGAATGATACAGACAGCATCATCCCAGGTTGACAGGATTGGTTTCTTCGGTTTCGTACGTATCAAACCAGGGAGATTTCAATCTATGTTTGTAAGACGGTACACAACAGTTTTTAAATAAGCAAAGCTCAGCCATGGCGCTGACTGCTCATCTTGCACATGATGTCTTTCTAGAATGTGAAAACACCGTATGGACGTGGAGCTATCTCCATAGAAGATGATTCTATTGAGGTTCTATACATCAAAACTGCATTCTCACTTACATTAAGAAAGACACAGTAGAATAGGCTTTTAGCTTGAAAGAACCACCAACCCCACATTAGGAGGCAGAAGGGGAGGATGGAGGCATGGATTAGTGAGTGGACCGTCACTAGGAGACCAGCAGTCACGTCCCATGTAAGACTTATTATTCTTCATTTTCACTCATTTATTTTTGGTTTTCACTCACTGTTTGGTTAGTTTGAGGCACAAAAACTACATGGTTAGTTTTAGGACTGTATCACATTTTAGTTCAGTCTACTGATGAACACAGTGACAATCCCTTGGTAGAAGCTTGTTTACATTTAAACCAAAAATAATTCAAGAAAATGCTATGGTTTGGGTTAAAGTACAAGCCTTTCACCACATATTCATCTGATCTTCTCCTCCATTTTCTGGGTCACCTGGGTAACAAGTCCCACCCTATTTAATATATGACTGGTTGGCCAAAAATGACAGTGAAGCAACAAAATAAAAACCAACGATATGTTGATTTCAAATGTGTGATGCAGAGATGCAGAAAACAGACAGTTGAGCTGTAAAGGCCTAATGTTTGGGAAACTGGGGCATGATATCAAGGTAAACCAAACAACAGCACAAAAGGTCTTGAGGGCAACTAGGAGCAGAGTAAATAATGCATCTTAAAACACAGCATGAAACCAGTCATAGAGAAATAGCTCAATAAGTCGGTGTTGCTTGAGCACAGACAGTCGCAGTATTTAAGGTTGTCTAGATGTAAGTATTTGGTCCCAGCCATGATTCAGACATCACTGTTGTCCCCAATTCCTAAAAATGAATCAAAATAATTGATGAAAGCACAAGTGTTTGTATAAGCCAAGTGGTAAAGACAGCCTTTTCAGTGTGTATGACAAAAGCCTTTACCTGTATTCTCCTGGAGAATTATTTCAAAATGCATTCAAGGACTTAAAGATGCCGAGGTCATTTGAGTTGAAAGTCGAGATACGAGATGAAGTCAGTTCTCATAGCAGAAAGATTTTTTTCTGTACTCTACTGCGCAGAAAAGATTGCACATTAGAGGATCTTGGGAATCACATAGTGAGTAAACACAGGTTATATTCTGATCACAAAGGTGTTGTTGTAAAAGAAATGAAGACGGAGACCTTGAACTCCCTGGGCTTAAAGTGTCTTCGAGCAAGGCTTTTGATTCTTGCTTTTCCAGGGGAAAAGTTCCTGACAGCTCAGAAACTGTGGCTGTGCTAAGGCTGCTCCTCAGTGTGAAAGCATGCAACATTGTGTGTCCATGTGTGTGCCTTTGTGTGTAGCCGGGCATACATTTACACAGTCCAATTACAGGGAAGAACAGCTTGGAGGCAGAGGTCACAACAGCTGAAACGTGGCCTATTTATTGAACGGAGCCTTAGAAAACATGCTTTTACAGAATGCTTCACAAATCAGTAAGCGCCTACTGATGCCTTTTGCATTTTAAGGAGGAGGCTAGAAACCGGCTGATGGCTCTGTGTGGTGCAGTGGCGCCCTCCAGTGGACAATGTAGCAGAAATTTCACCAGGTTGACAAGATAGAAGTTTGATCTTATATTTCCTGCAATAATATGCATATGTGTGTGCAATAAAAGGAAAACGGTGTCCCTTCATGTTGCAAAAATGGAGTTAAAAATTATATATGCAAAATATTAGGCATATAGATTCCAGTAGTTTGTTCCCCTGATCCATCCAACGTAGTGTAGAAAGAGAAAGAGAAAGAAGAGAGCATAGTTCAACCCAGGGAGTGCCTTGTTTATTCAGCATTTTTACCAGAAGAGGATGCTGCTCTCTCATTCATGAAGGTTCAGGGAGGAAGGTAGTCCAAGCTGAGGTCACCAGAGGAGTTACAGTGTCTGCGGTTGGAAACTCTTTGTTTCACAGTAGCACGAAGAACAGAAAGAAGAGAAAATGATTATTAACTGTAAAGACACATACAGAAAACATTAGTTTACAATGGCATACATGATGTTGTATGGCAGAAAAGTTGTCAAATGGCCCCAATAATCATAACGGTATTACACAAAAACTCCTGTCTGTTTGTTTTCATTGCATTATTTTGGGAGAAACTAAAAACTTTTCTCCTCTTTCTGTTTTTTTTTTTCTTTTTTGGTCTGCAGATGGTTGGGGCAGGCCCTACAAAGGACTGTGGGAGGTGTTTAGACGCTTCACGTTTCTCACATTGTTGCCACAGGCGTTTGAGTTGGAGCATGATTCTCTAAGATATGTTTAAATGTTGTAATGAGCAGGTAGATGAAACTGCAGTTTAAACCACTGCAGCCTTATGAGCAGACTGCTGTCTAGACACTGGAGACTGTGATGAACTGAAATGGATGATCAGCCGTGTGTTTGTGCATTTAAGGCATCTGTCTTTACTGCTACCACTGGCCAAGTGTGACTTTTACAGAAAGCAAAAAAGTACCAAGTGTCTGTACGTCTCTGAACGTTGTACTGTATTTGTGGTTCTTCTGAATGCTTGACATGCATCACGTTCATTGTGTGTCTTCATCTAGATTAGAAACACATCTCTTGTGGATGTGTGGAAATTCGGGAGCTAGACCCTCCAATTTCTGCATTTAAAGACTGAATATATTCCCATAAATAAGCCAGGGTGTCTTTATCCACACTGCACGTGTTGAAGGCAACATTTATCAACTTATTAACTTGAAAAATATCACATGGCCACATACGTTTACCAATTTAGGGTTAGACAACATTTCTAGAGCTACAAAGGAAATGTTACAAGAAAAAGAGGGCTGCCCACATTAACCATTTGCTTTGGTCTTTGGTGAGGCTGCACCGTCTCATTATGAAGGAGGAGGAGCCTCTGTCTGGACTTCAGTTCCACTGAAGGAGTTCACGGTTCACATCCTTCACAGGATCTATCTGCTACTCTGGAACCAGGAAGTTATTAATTACATGTAATCAAGCAGTACACTATAGTGTTAATAATCCTATAGCACATAGTTTTATATAGGAGAACGTGGCATCAACAAAAGGTCCTTACAATTCTGTCACTTTTAAAAATCTCACAATAGGGTGATCACAATATCAGATTTTCACTACGTCTATCTTAGAAAAGAGTTCAAGATAACAGTATAGTTTTAAAAATGAATATCCCAGTGAAATAGATGTTTAATTCTGTTAATTGTGTGTGTTATATCTATTCTAGCAGATGAATTACACTCAAAACGCGATTGTAGGGAGTTGGAGAAAGAGACTGAAATCATAGCAAGAGAGTTAGTGGCGGTGGATTATTTACAATATTATCATATGTGTATTATATACATGACATTAATATTTAATTTTCAATATCAATATACTGCAAGACTCTATATCCATATGGCAGATTTACACAAGAAGACATGAGAAACAGGACAAAACAACAAAAGGAGGATTTAATGGAGTATTCTTTAATACAATTCATTGCATTTGCAGTTTAATGACACATACAAAAGGAACCTACACTGTGTACAAAGAAAAAACAATTAAGTTCTTTACCCAGTTTGAGTGTGCTCATCACAATGAAACTGACAATATAAAATTGTATAGTAATTGTCTGTAGTCATGCAGTAAACACACAACAGATTGATGAAGGTAAAGAAAATGCAACAGCTGAAATAAACAAAGTGAAAATGATGAAATACAATACTGCTCGTGAGGTTTTAGTCTTCCAAAGCTCAGTCTAAACTTTTATCAAACAATGCAGCAGGCATTTTGTGTGCGAAGACTCACAGGACTCAGCAATGTGTCTGTCTGAGATCCTGGACAAAATGAGAGAGTGCAGCTCAGTGAAAATGACCCGAGACCGAAGTGTAACAGCTGAACCATCACTGCACCCATCATGCACTGCTGTGTGGTCACTGAGGTGGCATTTAGACGGAGCCGAGAGCAGGAAGCAAGTCGCCTGGACTGACCCTCCCTTCATCCCTGCAACAAACCACATCTTACAGCAAAGAAAGAAAGAAAGAAGATGGAAAAATAACTTGGTCAAAAAGAGCTAGACAAGGCCCAAACAAATAAATAAGCAAATGTACTAAGAAGCAACAGTGAGGAAAAAAAGAGCGATAGAAAGAGGTGGTAAGGAAAAGAAACATTTTATCAGAGAGGAAGAATAAATAGATTAGGGAAATAGAGAAATGCAACAATCACGTCATATGTCAAGAGTGAGGAATCTGCAAAGAAAGAAAGAGACAGAGAGAGAGAAAGAAAGACGGAGAGAAAGAAAAAAGAAGATGGAGAAATAACTTGGTAAAAAAAGAGCTAGACAAATAAATAAGCAAATGCACTAAGAAGCAATAGTGAGGAAAGAAAGAGAGAGATAGAGAGAAAGAGGTGGTAAGGAAAAGAAACATTTTATCACAGGAAGAATAAATAGACTAGAAAGAGAGAGAGAGAGAAAGAAAGAAAGGAGATGGAGAAATAACTTGGTAAAAAAAAAAAGGAGCTAGACAAGGCCTGCATAAATAAATAAGCAAATGCACTAAGAAGGTGGTCAGGAAAAGAAACATTTTGTCAGAGAGGAAGAATAAATTGATTAGGGAAATAGAGAAATGCAACAATCACATTATATGTCAAGAGTGAGGAATCTGCAAACAAAGAAAGAAAGATTTCTCCTCAAAAAGAGGGAAACTCAAGGAGATGGAGAAATAAATACCTCAAAAGGATCTAGACAATGCCCAAAGAAATGTAAAAAGAATCACAGTGAGAAGTGCAACAAAAGTATAGAAAGAGTGAGAAATCTACTAAAGTACGGCAAAGAAGAAGAAGAAAATGAAGGGAGGAAAAAACTGTCTCATCACAGGGAGAAGATGGAGGAATAAATAGTTCAAAAAGACGTAGACAAGGCCCAAAGAAATAAAAAAAAATTACAGTGAGAAGTGCAACAAAAGTATAGAAAGAGTGAGAAATCTACCAAAGAACAAAAAAGAAGAAAATGAGGGGAGGAAGAAACTGTTTCATGACAGGGAGAAGATGGAGGAATAAATAGCTCAAAAAGATGCAGACAAGGCCCAAAGAAATAAAAAAAAAAATGACAGTGAGAAATATAGAGCGAGGGAATGAGGAAGCGGCAGACGGGCTGAGGAAGAAGAGAGAGACCGGGAGGGGAGAGAAGAGGAGAGACGACGTGGCAGGAGGTTTCATCTGATGCACAGCTTGGATGAGACGACTGGAGTCGGGTTCATGTGAGGATGAGCTGGTAGAAAACTCTGTGCAGGAGCTCTGCTCCAACTAAACACTCATTAACTGTCAAACCCCTTTAACTGATGTTTGCACTTGATCTGACGGGGCTGTTCTCTCTCATGTAATTTAGTTTTCACTATCTATTTGATGCCTAGTACGGGGCATTTCCTCATAAATTAAGCCATAAATGAACATTGTTCTCCTGTAATAACAGTACTACCACGTAATGCATAAGTATTAGAGCTCGGTTTGACTGCACTTACTGTGTTTCCAAAGCACCATTCTCTGCTCTCGTCATATTTCCTCCTCACAGACAGACTTTATCACAATGTCCTATTAAAATGAGGCTTCCTGTTTACCTCCAAGAAAATGCAGCTTTACTTATGAATAAATCAGGAGCCTTCGTGAGCTCTCAGGAGGCTGAAGAAGATTGTTGAATATATCAAATCCTGTAAAACTCTGAGAAACTGTTTGATTTTGGCAGTTTGCCCTTTGCAGGATGACTTGTTTGAGCTCTTGTTTTATTTGAAGCTTAGAGATTCAAACGAAGTGTCTCCCGACTTTTTATCCACGTTGAGCTGCTTATGCAAACTTGGACTGAAGTACCTAAACAGTATGCAGGATTAAAAATCTTATCATGCGTTTTTTTTTTTTTCATAAATTGTTCATGTTTGCAAAATATTTCAACAAAAAAAGAGCTCCTGAGAGGTTTCCTGCATCCAGGGAATACAGATATACTGCACAGCACACCTCAGGTAATTGTAGGTTTCACCTCCTCGTGGCCCACCTTTCAATTTGACACTTTATTGCCGTTGAAATGGGGGGATTTACTCAACATGCAATCACAGGCCACGTGCCGGTAAAGACAAGCTATGGTTGACACACTTGCTCGCTTCACAGAACCAGACTCAGGATTTACAGGTGTGTATACAACAGCTTTCCCTTCAATGAAAGCTTTACCTATGTAGCCATAGTCACACATCAGAAAACCTCAGAATATGGTTGATAGCCAACTAGGAAGGCCCTCCAAGTGTAAGATAGCTCAATTTTTGTGCAGTTCTTTGTAACTTTTTTTGCTTTATTTGTAGGAACTATAGCTAGAAATCAACCCCAGAGAAATCAGTCATTGCATTTTCTTGACAAACACAAAGCAGAAGTGCATCATTTGTACCAGCAAGAGTGGTCTCTACCAGAAAGACAAACTTTTCATCAAACCATTCAGTGACCCTTCGTGCACTATGGATAGAGGGGACCAACATGTGGGATAGCATCATTAAAACACCAAACAAGAAAAGCACTCAGACAGTGCAGTACTCCACCAAGGCCGCTCAGTCGTTGTATGATTTCACACAGATAAATCCTGATAAGTTTGCAGCGATGGATTTGTAGTAGGATTGCAATCATGTGATCGTCAGCAGGCAGTCGATGTAGCGGTCACTTATTGTCAGAGTTACAGTGATGTCACGCCACTATCTCGCAATGATGCATAAATCTTTAACAAATCCGCAGATCCAGACTATAAGCCACATCACCAAAATGTAATCACTTGGTCCTTGTGTCATTTCTGACCTTCCCTGAAATTTAATCCAAATCTGTTAGTCCGTTTTTGAGTAATGCTGCTAACAGACAGACAGACAAACAGACAAATGTACGCCTATTGTCACATAACTCCACCATGCTCCTTGGCGGAGTAATGAGAATATATCTTGTGAAAGATTGGAGTTCATCCCTCTAGAAGAGTTCCAGCGACTTCTAGAATCAACACCAAACTGTACTGAAACCGATGGATTTTCCTTTAATTTGTCACCAAGTATAGATTAAAAATGTATGTTTGTTATTTTTTTCACAATTCCTTTGTCCCTACCTATGCCAAAAAATTTCTAACATATATTAAACAGAATAGTTTTATATTAATGGTATCATGTGGAGCCTACTAAATGTTTTATTAATGTATGACTAAAGGAGCTAAAAGAGATGAGGAAATGTTTTTCAAAGAGATGTTGGATATTTGGGGATATTTATTTTCTTTTTTGCTGACAGTAAGAAGCTTGGGATCATTCTTATTCTGTAAATACAGAACTAAAGCTACCGATTGCCATTAGATATAATTATGTCTCATTTTATCTTGTTTTTGTTGTTCCTTGATTCTTTTCATTGCTGGTAGGCACCACAAGAAATGCGGGCAGGCAGATTTTTCGAAATAAATCAAAATCTGGCAGCAATAGAGCCACAACAAAAACAGTGAACTACTGCAGCATTCAAAAGCTTTAAAAAGAGTCAAAGGATGAGAAATGATTGTTTTATGTGTTTTTAATACATTGAAGCAGTGTAATAGAATGAATATCTATATGCAAAAATACAGATATTTTATGTGGACATGGTTTATAGTTTTTGTGGGTTTTGTTTTTTTTTTCTTTACAGTCAACATGTAAATCAATACTTTTTTGGTAATGTTATTTTCTGTAAATTTAACAAAACAGGTGAAATATATATTTTTAAATCCTTATTTTACATTGTTTTTCTTTTTAAAACAGCAAATATCTGTAATACATGTAAACAGTTTAAAAAGTATAATTTTAAGGTCAAACATTTTGAAAAATGAATTACCATTTGTAAAAAAAAAAAAAAAAAAAAATACAGATTTTTAATGTAGATATTATTCACAGTGTTTGACTTTTTTAACAGTTAACTTGTAAATTAATACTTTTTCTGTGAAATTACTAGTTATTATCTGTAATTTAATCCAACGGGAAAAATCTGTAAAATGATAGAAATATTTATCCAAAAATTACAGTTAAATATGTAAAACAAAACAAAACAAAAGCCTCTCCCATTTTTAGGTGTGTTAGCTATGCTAAGCTAACTGGCTCTTGGCTGCAGCTTGTTCGAAGACAAGCATTGATCTTCTCATTTAACCCTTAGCAAATAACGGAAGACATATTTTTTCTTGATGTCAAATTATTACTTTAAGATTTCCTAACACACTACAATAATGCATTATCACATAGAGCATCACACAAGCTGCTCAGCCAATTAGAATCCGGACAGAAAATCCCTCCACCAGTCACAAAGAAGCGTCGTCTTCCTGGTGAAGTTGTAGGAATAACCCAAAAAGGAGGCAGAGGGTGAGGAGTTGGGGAGGAGGGAGTGTGTCTGGGTGGGACAGGGAGGAGTGGGGAAGGGTGGGAATGTGGCGGCAGCAGAGAAAAGGTCGGAACAAGGGAGGAGGAGGACGAGGAGTGGCTGTAAACACGGGTTTCTGCCTCTCGCCTCATTATTCCCTCCCATCAGTGAAAGTAGTCCAGTCAGCCGCCTCCTATATCGCTTCCCCTTTGCCTGGAGGTGTGTTTACCTCGTCCAGGAGATCCGTCCACCGATACCTGGGACACACCTGGGCAGGTTGCTCTCACCCCTCCGACCACCAGGGGAGGAGAGGGAGAAACAGTCAGAGTTGGCCACAGACCCTTTGGCTATGGAGATTCCACATAAGCCTCATTCCTTCCGAGTTTTCCTTCCACTGTTACCGACGAGCACCGCAGGCCGAGACAGTCCAGCAGTAGGAGCTTTAGCACCGAGGAAGAAAGAGAGAGACATGGGAAAAGGGGGGGAAAGGCATGGGGGAGGGGAGAGCTTTGGACCTTTTAAGATGTCTGTGGAAAATGAATCATGGGGGCCTGCACAGGGGGAGATCCAGAGCAGAAACACATCTGGTTAGGAAGAAAAAAACCCTAAAGAATAGGACTGAGAAAACAACAGAAAACACTTTTATTCTAGGACAATAAATTAAAGTAGGAGGTGTTTGAGAAGAAGAATACAGTAGAACAGAATTTGAGAAAAAAGAAGAAACCAAGAGATGAAGGAGATGAGAGAAAAGACAGTTTACACAGTAAGACGGGTAGAAAATGGGAAAACGGAGGCTGTGAGTTGTCATTTGACTTTAATGTCATGTTATTTTAAAGTGGAGACGTCCCTCCCTAAACACTGACTGTTCTCCATCACAGGCGGGCAGAGGCAAAGCCAGCGATGCCAGCTCTCCGTTCACTCCGGCCGCTAGGGCTTGTCATTAAGACTTTTTTTTCCCTCCTGTTCTCTTTTAGAAAATCGGTTTGAGCCACGAGTAGCAAAGACTGGAAACCTGACCCAGCCACGTCATCTGCAAGGCTGTGTGGAGGAAAATGATCACTGTGCATCGCATCATTATGAAAAAAAAAACCCTTAGATTATCTCAGAGGTGCAGAGGAGAGATTATACTATGCATTCCATTGCAATTTTGTGTCATTTTAACCCATTTTAACACTCTAATGTCCACATAAGTAGCTTTAAGACTGTTACCCGCTGTCTAGTATGATATTTATATGAAATGAAATAATTAAACCCAAGAATCCAGGCTTTTCATTTATCCAAAATGGAAAATATTCTACATGTCTTGTGCATCACCTCATGCAGAAGAATATAATATAGAGAAGCATTTTGGATAACTACTGAAATCCCAAATAAGTTTATATGTGATTTGGAGCATGGTAATATATTGTCTAGTTATATTCATTACTTTTTAGGAGATAACTGATGTCTGGATAAGCAAAGAAAAGTAAGAAAAACACTCAGATTTCAAATATGTAGTGCACAGGAGACACCTTGGGTTGTAAAGGGAAATGCTATTGGGTTTTTTTCATCTGTAATTATTGCCACAGAGGGAGTGGCCAACAGACGTGGAAGAGGAAAGACAGAAGGAATAAGAAGAAAAAGAAAGGGGAGAGAATTCCAGACATGTTGGAAAAAGACCAGATCTGTGAGGCTGGAGGCTGCAGATTTAGAGCTCAGACTACATGCTGGAAAAGTATCCATGTCAACTCTTTCCTCGCTAGTTTTTCAGCATTTTCCGTAAAATTTAAATCTTGTAGCACTCTCAAACTTCCACAATGCCTCTGCAAAGATTCAAAGGGCTGCCAGACTCACTCAGTCGTGTTTCAGTATTCTCTCCCTCCGTTCCTACTGCTTTTGTCGTCACTGACGATATTTCCATCAGAAATGTAAGATGACGATGAAATAATGTTCTAAATATTTAAACCAGAAGTCGGATATTCAAACGGAATAACTACTGATAAACCACACGGACTAAGACTGACTGGAATAACTAATGAACCACTGAGGCTCTGTTTTTAAAATTTAGAGCGCTGAAGAACAAGGAAAAGGCAAAAGAATAAGACACGGTGTCATGAATATATTTCCTCACTCAGACACTGACATGCTGATAAAGAAGCATGAGACACAAAACACACATCCTGACATTAAAGAGCAGAGGGGAGTTTTTGTGTAAGCTGCTGCTGAAATGGAATACAGGCCTGAGTGTGTGTTTCAGTGTGAATCTGAGAAAGTGTGTATTGACACTACGGACCTCAGGGAGCAGTCAGAGGAAACCCTCCTGGTTCCTGCTCATTGTGGTCGTCCTGTCTGACACAGACTAAGAAAACACACCACGACCCTCCTCACCAGCGAACATGCTGCTCACCTGAGTGTGTGTGTGTGTGTGTGTGTGTGTGTAGAATTCATTTATTGTTCAAATACTGTATGTGATAATGACTGTTTTTAGAGCGCCTTTCAAAAACAAACTTACAAAGTGCTTTAAAATGAAACAAATGTCAAATTAGACAAATAATGAGGCCAAATTCAAACAAGTAAATCCAATTTTAAACACATAACATTAGATAACTAAATGAAGTCAAGATGGTGTGTTTTATTACAGTTTTTTTTAGTTTTAAACATTTTTGATATGTGCACATTCAAGACAACAGTCATTGCATCACAGTGACTGGTGTACTGAAAGTAACCCTAATTGTAATATATATACCTGGGTCAAGGCGTCATTATGTTATTTATGATGTGATTTACCAAAGTATGGGGCTCACATTGTGAATGAGCGGATCAGGAAGCATGAGACGTCATTTTTACACATGGATCGTCCTCCACAGAGTCCAGACCTCAGTCCCACTGAGATTATTTGGGATGTGCTGGAGAAGACGTTGTGCAGCGGTCCAACTCTTCTGTCATCAATATAAGATCTTGGTAGAAAATGAATGCATCTCTGGACAGAAATAAATGCTGTCAGATTGCAGAAGCTTATCGAAACAATGTCACAGCGAATGAGTGCCGTACTGAAAGCTAAAGGAAGGCCAACAAAATATTAGAGTGTGCAACTTACAGTGTATGTTAAGGCTGAGACCATGCAGTGTTGTTTAATTACAGAACAACCTAACAAATGTTATGCTACAGCTAAGATCCCATTGCATGATGAATTATGGAACTTAAACTAACATAAATATTGTGGTCAAGACACCACAGCGCTGTTAATTATGGATACTAATCTGACTAATTCAGAGCCAACATTTTTGACCCAACAAAAACACACTGATATGTCTGCAGCAGTTTAGTCATTCATGTGTAGTGCAGCTAAATGGACAATCAATCAACACTCAGTTCTTTCCCTAAAATGTCCTCAATTTTAGGGAATCAGATGAAGAGATCAGATTTCAAATGAAAAACATCAAATTCCTTGTACCTGCTCAGGACAGACATCACCATGGAAACAGTAGAAGAAATGATGAGTGCAAATGGAAGGGTTTCATTAAGAGATCTGCTGATTAAAAAAAAAAATAATCAAATGGACAGATTTTAGTCCAAAAGTTTCTATTCTTTAAACAGAATCATGTATGAATTACACGGAGCTTGTACGACAGGAGACTGAAGTCTAATAATGATCAAAACCCACCATCAGTCTGACTTATTATTTTCTAGGTACAATTTTTTTTAAAAACCACACTAGCTTCAAAGTAATTTCCTTGTGTTTTTTACTGAGGAAGAAGAGAGCAGAACAGCGCTCAGGGCTATTTCTGATTACAGGAAGGTACCAACCTTTAATAAATAACAGCAGCTTTATTTCAAAGGCTGTTGTATATTTCCTTCTTCCTTCTTCTCACTTTGATTTACACCTGAACTGTGGGCTTTTCCCCCAACATATGACAGCATGTATGAATGAAAATGGAACTGACGTGAAAAAACGCACTCTCAAAATGTGTGACTGTGTTTGCTGAAAACATTTTCTCATCAGCAAGTGATGGCTTCTAATCAGTATATGATGGCTTTTGTGTGAGTTCATCACTTATTTTCACTTTTTTGTTAGCAAAAGCAACAGATACAGAGCTTGATTTGGCTTTAATTTATCATTATTCCTAAAAATAAGAATATGAAGGATAAGAAAACAGGTGAAAGGTGGCCTCTAGTGCTTCTTTCAGCACCACAAATAGTTGTTCTTATTCTTTGTTTTACAGAGGTTGACATCAAGAAAGTTTACTTTTTCTTTTGGATCTTACATGATATCTTTTTTTAAAGTGAATCAGTGATCAATCACCCTCATACACAGACTGTAGCCCAATTTTTATAAAGGATCCATGATGATGAAGGTACAGAAAAGTAGGAGTGCATGTCAAAAATAACGTACTGTCATGTTTTGAAGGAAGTTCACATCATATTAGAGTGTTCTCTGTGCTTTGCACCCTGTTTCTAATACATAGAAGTTGCACATTTTGTGGCATCTTGTCTTGAGCTAAAACACTGGAAGAAAATGTGTGATCTGACAATAAGATGAATGCATTTTGGAAGCTGTTCACTTCAGGCTCAGTGGAAGCATGTTTAAGATTCTGCAAAGGAGAAAATACTCAGATTAACTGCACTTACAGGATCAATTCCACATCCATATTTGTTGGATTTGGCATTAAATCAAAAGCTCACTTTTGTTTATCAGTTGAAGTGAAATCACAACATTTACCAAAACTATGTCTCTGTGGTTTTCACCTTCAACGTACTAACAATCTGGAAATGTGAAACATGACTGACTTAAATAAAGAAAACGTGAGCGAGGGAGCACATATGTCCTTCTCTCTTTCGCCAGTCGAGGCCTGTCGTCTTCAGCTCAGTTTCTTTCCGTTCTCAAACCCCCCCAGGCAGACCGCCTCCACTCTCCTCCCTCAGTCTGGGTTAATGGGGTCACAGCAGCACAGAGCTGTTGCAAAAAGCATCTCACAGGTTTGTCATAGAAATAAAGACATATTTTAAGATGCTGGATTCACTGCAGTGCTGACAGGGCTTTTCACTAATGCAACCGAAGAAAATTTTCTTGCGTATTTTACATATTAAACTGTCCTTCTGCACATGATTCTGCATCTTCAAACTGCATTCATTCTTTCTTACATGCTTTTGTTGTATCAGAAAACCACAAGTTAAAAATCAGTGTATTTTTTATGCACAACAGTGGGCTGCAGCTTGAAGAGCAGAATTCACTGTTACACTGCTCAGTAATTAATTATCAACTCTTGATTTTTTTTACTTATGTTTCTAATGTCTGCTGCAGTGTTTGTCTGTGTGTTTGAGGGGCCTATTTTGCATCAAACACTGAAACTTCACATTTCAGAGAATCTTTATTCAGGCCCAAGAGAATCATAAAACCAGACATGTTGTCTTCCTCCCCTCCTCCATCCGAATCCTGCAGTGGACACGTGGAAGGATTTTCTGGTCATCGTGAAGTTTTGGGTTCAGCTGGGGAAAAAAGAGAGAGAGAAAGACAAAAAGCAGGACTGGAGAGAGGAGGAGAAGAGCAGAAATTCAGACTCCTCCTCAGCATTATGACTGGCTGCAGGAGATCATCTGGTCAACAAAGTGAACTGGGTGAACAGAGGGAGTGTGGACACGCCCTGAAGCTATGAAATGTGTGTGTGTGTGTGTCTGTGTGTGTGGCATGTGTGTGTTTATGTTAGAGGGGAAAAAAAGGGAGACGGAGGCAGACTAAAGAAAGAGCGATGACATAGAAGCAAGACGTAGAAAGACAATTTGTGCTCAAAAGTTCAAAAGATTACAATGTGAAATCCCAAAAAAGCTTATAAAGGTATATTTCCATTTAACGAAGTGAATAGTTTGGTTAAATGTGTTAAATTGTTTGTTAGAGCCACACAAGCTGTCTTCAGTCATTATACTAAGCTATGCTAACTGGTGGTACTAACTATGGCCAAAAGACTCTCACTTACTGTCTAAGTTGTAAAAATACATCCATCAGGTCCCTCTCCTACACACCTGCCTCATGAAACTGATGTGCAAAAAGTTCCTTAGTCATGATCACTTTTTACCGACCCTACAGAAAAGATGGTGGTATCAGTACATTTGATTTGGACACTTTTGAGCACCAATAATGTCCTTGCATTCTGGTAAAAAAAAATAATAAAAAATTGCACCAATTTGTAGCATTTCTGCATCAATTCATGGTGTAAATATCTTTATTTATGTAAAATAAAACACAAAAGTGTACTCACAGCAAGTAAATGTGACTGAAAGTCCTTTGCTTTGACATGTTTTTATTGGGGGGAGACATGCAGATGTAGCTGAAATCTATGTTCTCATTAATTGCTAGAAAGAGTATTTCCCATGAATGTTGAACCCTTTGTTGAACTTAAAATGGTTTCTGAAGAGCTGACTAACGTGTTTTTGAAAAAAAGACAAAACAAGATCATATCAAATGAAGTAGTTTAAGGTTTGCAGTCATATGGTTCCATTATGTTGAGAATTGAAGTCTCACCTTCATTACAGCTGACTACCTCTAGGGTTTGCCTCGTCGTAGAGGAAAATATTGTCTCCTTGGTGCCCTGCATCTAATTAGATATCATTTATTAAGAAAGGGAAAATGAAACCCAAATTGTATGTTGTCGGAGGAGACAACTTATGCTGCTGATAGCAAACAAACATGGACCTTTTAAAGAGTGTAGTTTCTTAATGCATCAGTGTTTCTGTAGTGTTGGTGTCACACAGTGTGTTCTATAAGCCATAAACTCACCATGACTTAACAATAACAAACTGTTTCTGCACAGATGGGCAGATAGGAATTCTCACAGATTAATGCAGCTAAAGCATATTAATGACTTTGTTTTCCATTTTGATTATTTCCAATAACTAAGTCCTGCATTCTGAGTGAACCAAGAACCAAAAAGATATGATGTTTGGTCAGACAGCTGAGCTCTGACTTCATAATGTCAGTGCAGATTATTGGATGAGACCATGTGCTGAAACTTTGTGGTGGTCTCAGTCATTCCAGGGCAGTGGACAGGTATGAACTTGTTCCTCTGTCTTGGTTCTCTGTCACATAAATACACGCCTTTCCCTTGTTATATGTACGGATCTTTCTTATTTTGCTGCATTTTAGGAATCAAAGTTCAGACTATATGTAAATAAAAAGAATAAAGTACATAGATGCTAAAAACATACTGTATATGTATCATTTTATTGCTTTGAATTGGTTTGTCATACATATATTTGTCACATAAACATGCTGTTTTTACATCAGTTCTTCAAGAAATGTCGACTAGAAGTAGCTTTCAAAAGGTTAAAGTGAGAGAAAGTTGAACAGAACTGAAGTCTAACAGCAAAATGGCACAACGCTTCCTTCCAAACAACTCTGAAACATCAAGGGGGAAATAGGTCAAGATATCGCCTCCTGTATCTCATCCCAGCTGTCTGTTTGTTTTAGTGAACACAAAGAGAGAGAGCGAGAGAGAAGGGGGACAAGAAACAAAAGGAGAGAAATAAAGTGACAGATGCGAGTTCAGGATTGGAATAAGTGCAAAAAACAAAAACTGAGGAAAAGGGGACATTAAAATGGAAAGTGAAGTAGAGGCAGGGAAGCAGCAAGGAGGAAAAGCAGAGGCAGGAGATTTTAACCAGATGCAGAACTTTCACAGTGGACGTCAGCCAACAGGCATGTACTAATGCTTTAGCTATGTCATGGGCTGCCTGCTCTCCCCTTAAACCTCCTCCCCTTCCTTCACTCTCTCCCCCTCTTTCTCCCTCTCTGTTTCCTTTAACCTCTCTCTCTCTCTCTCTCTCTCTCTCTCTCTCTCTCTCTCTCTCTCACAGCCTCTGACTCACACTGCTGCATAAACAGATGTCTGACAAAGATGAGCTGCGTGAGCATTGTTGTGATAAATCCCGCTCATGGATTTGGTCTGGTCTTGGTAATAAAAGTTGCAAATTTAAAGGCTTTGAAACTGAACCACTAGTTTGATATAATGGTAGCAACCGGTCTGTAACTTTTGTGCGGCTGAGTTTGAATAGACACACAAGCAAGCGTTTGCTGTGATGACGATTTTCCACTGAGCAGACAAGAAACGAGAGAGAGAGAGAGCAAGAGAGAGAAAGTGGGAGGGACCAGACAAAAGAAACTGGAAAAAAACATAAAACCATCTGTAATTTTCTAACGGAATTTCTTCCATCATCAGTCACACACACATTGAGTCTAGCGGATCTACTGGCCTACATACACAATCGACACGAACCATTTAGGAGGATGCCCCCAAACTAAAACTACATGAACTAAATCTGGAGATGTGCAGTGGAATCTGGAATTTAATATCAGTACATCATAAATCTAAATTGCCTTAATTGCATTTTTCACAACATTTTTACCACAAAATCGCCTTTCTTACGTTGACCCAACACCTACCCCCCTGTTGACACCTTGGCCAATAGTATACCGGTCGCTGTTGATATAACGCTGCCCTAAAATAAGACAACTACGGGTCCACCTCAACCAGCACGTGATGATGTCATCAGGCCGATCCAAATAGCCCGACCGACGGGGGTGCAGACTTTACTAATGACTGTAATGTGGGAAATGCAGCCCCTGCCACTTTAAGACTCATGTGCCGCCACATGGCTCCATAAGGATGTAATGTGTTCCAGGTGCTGGCTGAGGCCTTTTTTCTTTTTTATCATGTTGGGAATGTATACACAAAAACAGTAGTTTACTCTCACAGGCTTGTATACATACAAACAAACAAACAAACAAACAAACAGAAGGATGCGTCTCACCAGTTCTGCCCACATTAGAGTTATTTAGCGTTAAGGATATTTGCATCACAGTTGGGGGGAGTTTGATGTGCTGGTATGATGTACAAACAACAAGGCTAAAACATGGACATATTAGTGCATAAACACAACACATAAATATACTTGCGCTGCATAGAATTGATTTGTCTGTTTACAAGGCACTAATTGACGTGCATCCTATTTTTTTTCAACCCGCTCCCCAACTTTAGCCAAATTAGATCCTTCAGATCATCAAATATGTGTCTGCTGAAAATATGTAGAATTAAAAACTAAGTCAGGTGAAGGTACATTTTGCGCACTGTTCTCTAAAACAACCAGCCTGTTGACCTGGTGCAGCTACATCTATTTTTTTTATTTCAGGCATTTGGTAGTTATTGTGTGTGTGCATCCATGTTGAATCCTTGTGCTTAGTAATCAAACAGGGAATCTAAAAGCTCTATTTTATGTATGTGTGTGTGTGTGTGCTGAAAGGTTATTTATTTATTATTTTTATTTATGCTCAAGAATTTATTCATTTCCATTTTACTATCTATGTCTTTTCATTAAATCACTTGACTTAACTGTAAAGAAAATATGTTTTAACAGCTTTTGCCCATAACATTTTTTTTAAATTGCTGTTTGTTTTTCAGTCTTTCAGAAAATTTTCTCATTGTTAAATCACATAAACAAAGTGTCATTTTTCAGATATTTACCGTTATTTAAAAATGAGTAAACTGTTATTTTACAATTTCCCTGTTTTGTTGAAGAGACAGGCAGTATCTAGTAAAATCACTGGGGTAAAAAAAAAAAAAGTAATATTTTAAAAGTTAACCGAAAATAAAACATGGCAAAACCTGTAAATAATGCCCAAATCAAAAATTGATATTTTTACAGATAGTATTAATTTATTTTACACTGTCTTCCTGTATTTAAGTGTGTTATATTATAGTTTTTGGATGTAAAAGTAATCTTCCATTTTTTTTTACCACCATTTTATTTTTTCTGGCACTAGTGCAGCCAGACTTTCAGTTTTTTACAGATGTTTTCCCCACAGTTTATGGTACTAGTGTTTGTCAGATACGTCAAACATGGCTGTTCAAACGTGCTAAAGGTACATTTTCCACATGTCATGTGCAAAAAGCAGCTTCCACCTTTTTCCCAGCTATGCAAAGCATCATATTCACAGACTGCACAGGAAATATAAAACATTTCAAGCTGAGCTACAAGCTCCTGTGAACTTCCTACCTTATGTGCACAAACTCGAAACGATTTGTTAATTAGCAACTCAGATCCTCTTCTGTTGAAGCCTCCTCTGCATCTGATGACCTCTTTTTTGTACAAACTTTGCCAAAACATGTCTATTATTAACATAGAGGAAAACTATTTGTACTAATTATCTTCTTCAGTGTTCTGTGCAGAATATATGAGTCTACATGAAAAGAGATAATTAAAGGCTCAGTGTTTGTTGTTGTACTGTAACTTCTTTACGCTATCAGTTCTTCCTTTTTTTTTTATGTCAACCTAAATGCTGCTCTGTGTAGTACTGATGTGCTGCAGTCCTCACCTGCACAAACCACAAGCCAGCATGAGGCCTGGTTGTCTGTGAGGACTGTAATAAACATACTTGGTCAGGCACTAACTTCCAAACAAACTACCTGAGCTTAGAGCTTCTCAGCAGGAACTTACCTGAGGTTTTCCTGCAGAAAGCCACATTTTCACCAATTAATGCACTCGGTGCTCCTAATTAAGTGCCTCTATTGCAGCAAATTCACCCTAATGAATGGATTGTGACCTAAGAACACAAGGCTGATGAGCACATTTGCAATGTATCACTGTTTGTTTCTTACTATTTGTTCTGTTAGATACATCTGTTGTGTCATTTAATATCTAATTATTGCGTGTTTCGATGCTTCTGCTGCACCGTGAGGAGATGCTGGTAATTCAAGAAGCAATAAGTAAATTTTTTTAATCAGTTTTTATCCTCCAGCTTCCTCTTCTCAGGTTTAAGAGGTTCACAGTGACTGTTTGCACAAACTTACTTTTGTCAGTAAAACAGCTGGGGCCCTTTAACATACAGTTGTTGTGCAGTTATTAGTGTAGCGTTTGTTTTCAGGCACAGGAAGGCTTAACTTTTGCAGCAGTGAGAAGGAACTTTATGCTGTGGCATCAGACTGGCCTCCTCCTGTGTCATTTAGCAGAAATATTACCCCAAAAAATATGTTGACTAGACCTAAATTTAGTCAGATTCTTCTCTTTTAAAACTCTGAAACAGTTCATTGAGAATCCATGTTAAGCACAAACAGCAGAACTTTAAAACTGCATCTCTAAACTGCTTCACAGTAAACTGTTCCCTGCACTGGAGTTTTTTCTCCTTTGTTTGGCTCCGTGCTGCGTTTTCTCTGGACACCAAACCCTAACATTTGGACTGTGGATCCACAACCATTGATCCAGACAAGCTGTGCTACAGGCAGAGAAGGAAAAGAGAACGAGGAGACGGCAGGGGAAGAGGAGGAGAAGTGATGATGTGGACCTTGAGAAAGTAGAATAAAGTCAGAGTGAGGAGGAGTTTTCAGAAAAGGAGAGAGAAGAAAAAAGGGATGAGTGTGCTGTTGTGTATGTGTGCATTCATTTGGATGGATAATAGAAAAAACAGAGACATACTTTAGCTTTCCAAATGACCTCTCCCTCTTATCATAGTTTTTGTGATACCAGCGAACATTTGAAGAATAATACATTTGTTCTTCAGTTTTGTAAAACAGCAGTTATTTGCCTGATTTTTTAGCTAAAACTGAGGTAGGCAGGAATCTGGAAAGGCCTAAAAAACCCACTAGAATTTAAAAATACAGTCCTTCTCCTCCTCCATACACACAAGCAACACAAGTGAATAAAAATGAAATCCCATTAGCCTTAGCACTGGTGCATTTGTGTACGGTTAGAAGAAGGCTAAAGTGTTAGCAATGGTCAACATAGCCACTAACGGCCAGCTTGGATAGTAAATTTACCACCTAACCAGCCACTTCAACTCACATAGATATTCCATTTAAGTCAACTTAGCAGCTTGCTGGTCCATGAAAACAATATCAAGCTCAGAATATAGCAGTAGCTGGTTATAACTCCAGATATGAGTATGCTTTGCTGATACTGACATGTGTTTTAATACATTTATTGTCAGAGTCTGGGTAGTGGCAACAACACCCCCTCTGAAGACAACTGTGATTAGCCAAAGTCTCTGATCAGATTTTCTAAAGAGTAGAAACACAATAAACTGTCTGCTCTCATATAGCTCTTTTCTACCTTAGTGGTACTTTAAGTGCTTTGCAATGTGTTTGTCATGAACCCATTCGCAAACACATTCACTGTTGCCTTTTTATTCTGCTGTCTGTACTCTCAACTCCATTGCCAATGAGGGCTTACTCTTAATAATTCTTCAAGATTTAAATGAAGGTTGGATAAATGAAAATAACAGCTTTCATCAATAAATCGTGAGCTCTAGTAATTTGAATAGCTTAAATTAAGTCTTGATTCAATTAAAGGGCTGCACAGTGGATCGGTGGTTAGCACTGTTGCCTCACAGCTTAAAGATCCCCAGTTTGGGCCTGAGATCTTTTTATTCCCTCTGTGCATGAGTGGGTTTTCTGAAGTACTCCAGCTTCCTCCCACAGTCCAAAAACATGCTGAAATTAATTGATAATTCTAAATTGTCCGTAGGTGTGAATGTCAGTGTGATTGTTTGTCTCTATATGTAGCCCTGTGGTAGAGCCTAATGAGGATTAAGTGGTGTATAGATGATGGATGGATGGATTCAGTTCAACATCAGTTAACTCCTGTTCATTCCAGGGGATGTTGTCTTTCTTGCATTCTTCCTCTTCATTATCTCTCTCTCAGGCTTCTCTTTTGAGAGACCCTTTATGTTTTGCTGAGTCCTGACTTTACAATATGTACTATGTCCCCATCTGCATCCTCTTCATCCCTGCTGCTCTTTGGAAGATGGGGGAATCACGTAGAAGCTTATCCTGATATGTCCAATTGTAGTTTCCACAAAAGGTCTGGAGAAACTGTATGCATGCAATGTGCTCACAACCCTGGCTAGCATTCCCTACAAGTTCCTCAAAAGATTAAGAAAACATTTTAATCTGATGTTCAAATGATGTCGCTCAATATCTCATTTTCAAACTATTTAACTTTGTATTTACGAAAGTAAAACATTTTGCCTGCAATATTCTGACAATGTTTTGGGGATGTTGTTGAGGTAACACGTTACAGAATGTTCTTCCATAAAACATTTCCGCAGTGTTACATGATAACAAAGGAAAGTTCTTAATGCAAAAGTTTGGCAAGTTACCATTTTTGTGTTTAGAGAACTTTTTTGCTTTTAAGAAGAACATTCTGAGAACTAAAAAAAAATGTCATTGAAAACATCATCAGAACTTTGCAGTTTTCTCAGAAAGTTTTTAGAATGAAAAAAAAAATCTAGCCAGGCTACCATTTACTGCAAAGCTCCAGCACTTTAGGTGTCAGCTTTTCTCTTCCAAGAGCTTCTGACATGTTTGTTAGACTAAACTGTTCTGAGTCAGAGCTGTGATGTACATCTAAGTAGACAAATCAAGAGAAAACATGGATATTTTGAATTTAACCTTCTATTAACATGATGTAAAGATTCATTTTAGAAAACTGGAAGGGGTATCTAATGCACACAACCTGCTTTTAGACAAAAATGTACAGTGACTGGTGTAGTACCAGCAAGAAAAGGAAGAAAAGTAAAAATTACTACATATCTATTTTTGCCCATTTGAAAAATAACTGCTGCTTCAGTTTGATGTAATGCTTCATAAAATCAGGTAGTTTTGTCCACCACAGGGTGCTGGAAAAGGCTTTTAACACTCGCTGGTTTTTGTGCTGCTGAGGAGACGTCTTCCACTCTGTTGTAGCTTTTTCTTCTGCAGCTGCTCCTCCTCCTCCCACTGGCTTAGTGGGTGGAAAAAATGACACAGCAGCAGACTCAAATGCAAGAGGTAACGTAGCTCTCAGACAGAGTGATCAAATGGAGACAAAAAAGATTCGAGGATTGCATTTCCAGGATTTATTTAGAAAACACTCAATTCAAAGATATAAAAGAAAGTGACTTGTGTGCATCACAGAAGTCTAAATAGAAAATGGGCTCCATAGTATATAAACAGCATATGGAACACGTTACTGTTTAGACGGATGTATAGCGGTGATGGCAGTCGCACCCCTGATCACATGTACATACAAACTCAGACAGTCTTTGCCATCTAAAGTCGTAAATCTCAAGAGTGTCACACCACTGTTTCTGTTGCTGAGGAACTCATTATTTCATTAGCAAATCATGCATTTTAGAAAGTCTGGTTCTCAATCTAAAAAGCCTTTGGATATTGTTACCAGAAATACAGACTAAAAGCATCTAAAGATCAATTAAAATGCCATAGAAGCTGAAAAAACCACAAGCACTGCTATAGATAAAGATTTAACTCTACTCTTCTTAACAGCGTAAAGACAGTAGCTCCATATATCCTCAGAAGTCACCACTTTCTGTCTCCACCAGTCTGACAGGTTTAAATCAGACAGCTTCAGCTGTGACAGTAGTCCTCTCTGTGTCCTCGGGCCACATCGATTTAGCACCAGCTTGTGGAAGTTTAAAAGGCCGACTGCTCTCAGCAAGCATCCACCAGGTGTTTTATGTGGCAGGTGGAGGTTTGATTGGTAGCAGGTGGCAGACAGTTCAAGCACGCATTTAAGCCCATAACCCAGCGAGGCAGGGTGCTGGTGTACAGCCTGACTACCTGTGGCTGCACCAGTTTTTTCTTTCCTTTTCTGTAAGCAGTTTTATTTCACTGTTTTAAAGGCTGCAGAATAAGGACATGAAATTAAACTAAACAGCATTTTTGAAAATGTGCTATGATGATATATACATTTGCATTAAAAATGAAACAAAACATGGACACATATCAGTTCTAAACAGCCCAGTCTCCCCAAAATGCCATTGGTATACAACTAAACTGCAATATCATTTACGTTTTGAGGAATCTGTTTTTGCAGGATTGGCTTTTTTATTGTCACATCATGATTATGTTTCAAATGAACAAACCTTTACCATTTTTTAATGCTTTTGCTCCTTTTCAGCCAACCAGTCAAATATGAGATGGGTTGGGATTCATCGCTCTGGTTTCTCAGGAAATTATGGAAAAGCTTCTAATATGTTGAGAAATGGTTGTATTTTAATCAAAACCATGTTGTTTTCCTAAAACTAACAGCATAATATTGGTGCATTAACCTAACCAATGAACAAAAAAAAAATGGTTCTTACGTTGACTTTGTGGGGCCTTCAAACTGGAAGCTTTTCCTCCTACATCAAAGTCTTACTCTTCAAAGATAAAATGCTGTTCCTTTTAAAATGACAGTGCAGTTTAGTTGTGTAGAACCATATTTTTTGTTTGCTTCTAAATGAAGAACAATCTCAACTCAAGGTGCCCTCATTAGTTTCTTCTGTTTGGTCCACATCAGCAGATAAAGTGTCATCCTGGGTTTTATTTCCTCTATCAAGAGTGAGTTTTCATGTTTAAATGGTAACACAAATGTGAAGTCCTCCAGCTAACAGATACTGAGATCAGAATCAGAATCAAAATCAGAATCATAAAGCTTTATTATCATTGTACCAAACAGTATAACTCAGCAGCCACTGTATAAAATATTACACATAATGTCCACAGTCATTGCACCAGAATGACAACTACGATTGCACTTATAAATATCGTAGATAATCATCAAACCTAAGAGACTGATGACATGTTAACAGGACTTCCTCCTTAGCTCCATTCACTGATGGAAACTGTCATACCACTGAAACCTTGACCAAAATACTTTAATTCAGAAACTATCATGTGTTTAAATTCAGGAGGAGGAACAAATCTAGTACAAACAGTATTTTTGAAGGTATTCAGCTCCCACTCAGGTAAACTTTAGCTTTATCTTCAAACCGAGCTCCAGTGTACCTCGGGTTGGGTCACGGGTTAGAAGTTGGTGCAGATATTTTGCGGCATTTGTATCATGATGCTGCATTTTCATGTGAATATACAATTTCTTTTTTGAGAAAAGTGTGGACTAGGCCTGAATCTGCTTTCCATATTGTGTTTAAATGTTTGATTTCAGTCTTGTATGGCATATACGTAGCTTGATTAATGAATTTACCGCCAGAATGAAAACCCACATTGCCAAGCTGAAGTTTGTACAACAACATGAAATCAGTGCAAACTTTTGTCCTGCATCAGAAGTCTTTCCTGACTTTACAAGATCCAACTGTTTTGCAGACCGTTTTCTTCCTTCCCATCTGTGAAATCATTCAAGTGCGGAGGAGGTCTGGAGGAGTCATTTTACTTCCTTGTTGTCACGGTGACTGGCAGTAGTCGTAAAGCGAAGCCAGGCCCTGAGGTTCTCCTCGACAAAAACTCACTGGCTGTGTGAGCAAATACTAAAGAAAACGGATTACTTTTAGCTTGAAATGTACCACACCATCACAGAAAGTATTTTTTTAATCTACACCTGGGACACTGAGATACAGAAAGGTGTAGACTTTCAATTTTGCACTCTGTGTTCTGGTTCCTTTGAGAGAACAATCCTTGTAAGCCCTTGGAGCGGCCGATGCAGTGAAATGTGCAGATTTGAAAACACGTGGCGGGACTGATATAACTGTGGAAGCGGATGAAAAATTTAGGTTTTGTGTTGGGATTCCCTTAAATACCTCCTCTGCCTTTCACAGGACATGCTAGATTTGAGGTCAGGCATGAGAGGGCTGAGATGTGTGGGCCTTCAAATACTCAGAGAGGATTTTTTTCACCTCTAACTTTGACCTCACATCTATAACTCTTGTTTGCCACCCATCAGGAACTCTCACCTTTATCTGTGGGTATGCTGAAGAAGAGAAACAGGGATGAAGAGAAGTGAAAAGGATAAGAAACAGTAGCATTTTCAGTGTTAAACTGGAAAGAGAACTATGTAGAGGTAGTTGAGATGATGGAGGCAGTATTATTGTGGTATGTGGACTTGGGGCTGAAGGGAAGCAACACTTTCCATACTGGAAAAAAGAGCTGCAGAGATTCCTCCCTCCTGAAATCTCGGCCAGTCGGTATCCATCATACCAAAATAAAACTGCAGGAACCGGAGAAATTTGAAAGAGGTGGAGTTAATGGAGCTGCCTTCATGGGAGGAACTAAAAAAATGAGGTCTCAGATTTCTATTAGTGTTAATGGTTATTTCGCAGTTTTTGCTTGTTCACTTGTTTTGCCTGGCTTTTTTCTCTGAGTGTGCAAAGACGCCGCTGGCTGCACACCAACACATTCAATGTGAGTTTTATTGGGTATCCTGCAGTATTCAGGATCCTTTGTTCATTGGTTTGCCTTTACTCATTCCGTTTCATTTTCAGACCTGTTTTCCACCGAGGTTGGTTAGGGATGGAGCTCATTGTCTCTCTTTTTTCTGGTGTGTCATCCGGGGCTGTGAGTGTATTTTCCCAGATGTGTAATGATATACGGCTGTGCTGAACTTACCCCAAACCAGCCAGAGAGAGAGAGAGAGAGAGAGAGAGACTCTGGACAGCTGAACTCACTTAAATGTGTTCCTCATGTGTGCTGTAATATGGAAAAGATTTCAGTTCTCTCCCCTCTGCTCACCATAGCTGAGCTCAGCTTAACCCTTCAACAGCCAGCGCGCAACAACTTCACTGAACTGGAGGAAGGCTGCTTGGATCATTCACCTGCACCATTTAATCAGATACAGCTGATTCCCTCAACATAGCAGCCCACTCATGTTCTATGTGAACCGTTCTCATGAGCACAAGCTGACAATTTATCGGTGTAAAATTCACTGTAGACAAATGTCAAACTTCAGTTGAACCATTAGAACAAGGTAGTTAAGACCCAGAAAACTTAAAAATCATACAAATATGCTTTGTGAGTGGACCATTTGGTTCCATTTTTATGCATTTTCCAGCAAAACTGTTTGACAGCAACCTTCACCCAGAAAATGAATTCATCACGTGATGAATATTCGCAACTGTAGCAGTGACACCAAAAGTGTAACGTTACTGCATATGCATATGAAGGTCTGCTATGCATCCTTTGTCTATGAAGTGTCTGATAGAATGTCCTTCTGTGTTTTGTTGTGGTTTATTTGCTTAGTTTTTTGTGAATTTATCAAAAGATAATCATTGTTGACAGTTAAATTCTTACTCCTCACACATATGGATTTTAGTCCACCATGTCTCTATCTCTATCCAAGCAGCCCTGACTGTCAGAAATATCATATAAAGTCATAATGTTAACATACAGATAAAATGTTTGGCATGTTCACCATCTTATTTTAGCACGTCAGCATAGCATACCAAACATATTCATTGGATAAATGCTGAGATATCCCAGTCTGGATGTGTTGGACTGACCAACCAGTTAACACTGTCCAGGCACTGAGTCAGAAATTTAGTTTTAATGCTCTTAACATGTATCTTTGGAATTGACTTGATAGCTGTAGAGCACATATGACACAAGTGTAAATGTCACCAAGCAGGGAGTCCCTGATTTGATTTCCTGACTAAAACGTCATTCCACTGCTAGCTTTCTCACATTTCTTGTATCTCTCCACATCTAAGTGAAGCCAAAGGCCAAGATAATCTTTAAAAACATGTCTCTTTGACATAAAATGCGCTATGAAATGGAAGAATTAAGCTAAATCTGGAGTTAACATATTCACATATCAATGTAATTATTAATTGAAATATGCTATGAATACTGTTTCAAATATCCTTCTCTATTGACTTTAAGGGACAACATGCATCAACTGTACCATAGTGGCCAAGAAAGTAGAAATTAATTAGCGGTTTAGTGCAATTTATTTGCTGGTTTGCACTGGCCAGGAAGATTTCCTTAATAACAAAGTTAACTATATAGTTCTTAAGTAATGTTGTAGATGGGATAAGCGAAAGACAAAGCATAGAAATCTTCGGGAGAATCCTGCAACGCCAAAGATGGCATTTATCCGACACATCCCGCCCCTCTCCCGAACGAGCCAATCATCTACTTTGTGGTAGCAGAACCAGGAAATAATAACCCAATTGTGTTGTTGCGCTGACTTTAGCATGGTGTTGTGAAGCTGCACAGATGCATAGTATGTAAAAGTAGAACTTCGGGGCAAAGTCACCAAACTTTTTATTTATTTATTTTTTTTTAGCAGGTTTAATTGATGATTATATACTTGCAGTTTTTATGTCCATTGAAATTGCAATTATGACTCTCCTCTTATTCATTTAGATAGAGACTTGATCTTGTTATCCCAAAATAACTGGCCAGATAATTTACCAAGATGGTTGCCAAGTGGGGATTCTTGCCTATAAGGACTTTGGCAATATTATAGTCTTCAATTCAGAGCCATTGACAAACATGGCAGCTACATTTCGAATTATATTCAAAGTAAGCAATACTATGAATATGCAAACATAAACTCATTAGTAAACCACCAAAAATCGACCAAAATCTTGACCAAACACTGTCAAACCATTGGCTTGACAACTCAGTTCCGTTTATATTTTGATGTAGCATTTCAAAAGATAAAAAGTAAAACTACACACAGTATATGGATATCCATTTGCTCTACTCCGATGAGTTGGACTCCTTTTTTTTCCTCTCTCAAACCACGACCCAGCTCTATCTAGCAATTAGCTGCCTGCCGTGGACTCTGGTGACATTGTGTGGGGATATTTCTGTCACGTTTATTATGCGTTTGCTGACCAGACTGTGAGTCATGTGGACATACAGGCAAATCCAACCATACGTTGGTCCCAGCCAAGGGAGGTGCCCTACTTTGATTTTTTATCCTCTTGACTTGGATGTTTTTTAGCGATTCTCACGTTCCTTCTCGCCTCTTTAGCTCTTTCATTGACATAAATTCTTCTCAGGGCAACTTCAGTTTTGATATATCCTCTGAGGCTCAATACAAAGGGACTGAAATTTCATTAGAGACTTAGTTTGGTTAAATAATAAACTCTTTTGACTGTGTTGTTGAGTAGAAGGAACTTTCTCTGACTCATCTTCTCCGCCATGCTCACTTGTGTTTCCTGACACATATTTATACTCTCCCCCGACCCCACACTCCCTCTCTGCACCCTTTTCCCATTCTGACATTAGACCAGCTCTTCAATAACTCCGCCTCCTTGCAGCTACAGTCTAAACGCCTAAGAAATATATTCCAGTGGAAACAGCCTGCAGATGTGGTGACCCTGAGGGAGTCGAGACAGACAGCGAGGAAGAAACGCAAAGACGGAGATTGACTGAAATGACATGAGAAACGTGGGGTAGGAGGGGATACAGGAAAAGCTAGAGAAGGCAGGGGAATGTTACATATACAAAGACACATCACAAACTTGGCCGGGCCGTTGTATAATTTGAAGCACTTAAAGTAAATGAGGGCTCCTTAAAAACCCTGGCCTGTCTTTTACTAGTTCTTCCCCGGTTCCTTCCTCTCCGGGTGCTACTGAGTCAGTCGGCAGGGTGAATAATGCCGGTGGCCTCAGCATGCTGATATGCGCTCAGGCCTGTCGAGTCTACGAGGGAGCTGAATTCTTTTGACCCAGCCTGCCTTTGTCACCGCACTTACAGACTCGTGCAAGTGCCTGCAGCTTCCTGGGGGTAGAGTAGAGATGAAAGTTGCGGCACGGGATGAATTGGGCTAAAACCACACTTTTAGTGCCTTTAGTCCCTTTTCCTGTCACTTCTTGCCATCTTGAGGGAGCTTGACTGCTTATCCAACCACCATGATACAAAAATAAACCTAAAGAATTATTCATGTTGTTGCCTTTTTGTAAATCTCCTCTTTTGCCTTGAACAACTAAATGTGACAACTTCAGCTGATACGTTTACCTTATAAAGATACAAACGATAAAGTGACATTTAGGGAAAATGGGTGTTAAAAGATGCACACCACCTGTGGAATGTGTCAGTTTGATGGTATGGTGGAGCCAATAATGACAGTTATTTGGATTTTAAAGGGAGGTTATCTAACTTACGACAGCACAAGTTTCTCCTTAAAACATCATTATCGGTGTTTTATGTGTCCTCAGTACACTCAGGGGTTGTGGTTCTTGAACTGGGGCTATCTGAGGTCATGACCAGCTGCTAAAGGTTAATAGTTCCAAACTTTAGATGGGTATTGCAGTGAGTTTCAACACACCGATTTTAATTAGTTTAGACTAACATGACCCAACATAATGGTGCTCAACAACCAGCCTGTATCTACAATCCTTAACATGCACCGATCAGCCATAACATTAAAGCCACTAGGATTGTGTAGGTTCCCATTGTGCCACCAAGACAGCTCTGATCCAGGGTATGAACACAGGAGCTTTGGGAATGACATGTGGTTTCTGGCACCTGGACACTGAGCTAAGTTATAAGGTCCATGGATCTGGCTTTTTCCAGCACATCTAGCAGATATTTGATTGGATTGGATTGAGATCTGGGGAGTTCAGAGGCTTGGTCAACACCTTGGGCTCTATCCTATGTTCTTCAAGCCATTCCTGGGCAGATTTGGTAGTGTTGTATGGTGTATTCTCCTGTATGGAGAGGTTTCTGCCATGTGGGTTGTGTTTGGTCTAGAACAATGTTTAGATGGGTGGTACCTGTACCCAAGGTTTCCCATCAGATCATTGCGACGAGACAGGATGATCAATATTATTTACTTCACCTGTAAGTAGTTTTAATGTTGTGGCTGATCAGTGCATATTACCACGTCAGTTGGCAAATGTTGTGACATTTCTGCTCTCATGAGACACTGTGTACAAATTGCCTCTGTATGAGACTACCACCTGTGGCCACAGTGGTTGCAGTTGAACAAGTCAATCCAGATTATAGAGTATATAGTAGATTTAGACAGTGTGGAATAACATTACTTGAAAAACAGCAAAGGATTGGTTTAATTCTTTGTGATGCCTATGCACTTTCTTGCTGAGGGTTAGATAATGGGTCAGTATGTTCGATATGAAGCAACCACCAGCAGCTGGATTGTTTAACATCACAAATACTGGAGAATTGAGGAAAGCATCTAACTTGGAGACTACAGGTTTTTTTGTGCTTGTTCAAACAAGATAGTTTAGATTTACTCTTTAGAAATAGTCTTAAGGTGTGGTTTTGCAACTTTTGGGCAGAGTCTTGCTCTTTTCCCCATAGCTTCCAATCTTTATGCTAAGCTAACCAACCAATGTTTTTATTCTGTTAAGCTTGACGAACAAAATTTGGTGGTTGAGTATTTGGAGAAAAGATTTTTTTTTTGATGATTGCTGCCAAGTTGTAAGAAATCTAAAGACTCTGATGATTCATAAAAATATCATTCAGTATTTACCAAAAGATTTTTTTTTTTTTAATCATAGATGAGCTGAATTTCATAGTGTTCAGTTTTTCGTACGGTAGTCTGCTCCTGTGTGGAAAGTTTGTTGCAAATGTTCAGGGCAGAGAAAGAAAGAAAAGAAGTGCCTGGAATATAAGCTGTAATTTGAAAACCTCAGCCGCCCCTGCACGTCTGGTGTGTGTGTGTGTGTGTGTGTGTGTGTGTGTGTGTGTGTGTGTGTGTGTGTGTGTGTGTGTGTGTGTGTGTGTGTGTGTGCGCAGTGCCCTGTTTAATTAGTACCTATATCTCAGTGTGTATCACAGAGGGCAGCGTCTCTGTACCTTTTTATACATCATTCTCTTTATCTTTCAACCTTTGACTATTATTTTATTATTTTGATCTTTTCTCATCTCTATTTCGTCTCTTTGCTTCCGCGAGTGAAAGGATTGCGAATGTGTATACTTGTGTGTGTGTGTGTGTGTGTGTGTGTGTGTGTGTGTGTGTGTGTGTGTGTGTGTGTGTGTGTGTGTGTGTGTGTGTGTGTGTGTGTGTGTGTGTGTGTGTGTGTGTGTGTGCGCGCGCGTGCTGCTGCTCTTTAATTACCAACTCTCTCTTTTTTCTGTTTCGTTACTGAAGCTCCTCTACAGATTCCTGCTGGTGTCTGAGTGTGTGGGCCACAAGCCCATACCAGTCTCCTCATTTCACAGTAGAAGTAGGTGTTTGAAAATCCAGAGGAAGACAGACATCATCATTCAGAATCAGGTCACCCCTTCTTGGAAGTACTGTGAAAGACCCTGCAGATTAAAGGAGTTAAAGAAAATTTCATACAGTTAACTCTGTCTGAGCTCTGTGGGCTCAGAGCTTGACACTAATAAAACGGGCACAGTGTGGCTTTAATACTCAAAACTGTATCACAGTTTATACACACTGATGATAAAATCAAATAAAAACGTACTGGAATGACTAAATGAATTCCATCTTGATGGGACAGGTCTCAGTAAATGATAAAAATGATAATGGCCCATGAATCATGTGCTATGACCTTAAAAATCATCACATTTCAACCTGATTGAACACCTCTGTATGTGTTAAGCAGCCATATATTGAATAAAAAGAAAAAATATCACTTTGAAGCAGAGTTTGAGATCCTTGAGTCTATTCCAAGGACTAAATCTGATATTGAGACATGACCATCATAGGATTGTCTTGCTTCTATTAATATTGTATTTTCCTGGTGAGACACGTCACTCGTTTAAGGAGTTGAAACATTTTGTCAGTTTGTCCTTGGAACACCAGCAGCGTTTTATAATTTGTAACCCTTAAGGCTTTCTCATGTAAAACTGTACCTCATCTATCTGAGCCCCAAAATTATGGATGTTGTTGCAGAAAACAATGGAAACTTCACTGTGGCAGGCTTCATTTCTAAGATTCTATAATACTCCTGTGCAGAATATTTGTATACTGTGCATGAATAGCTTTTGCAATTGAAGATACTAACGTTCAGTAGATGTGTTTCTAGTCTTTTCTGTGATTCATAGCTGCAGTTGAACAAGATACACTGACTAAATCTGGCTTCATGCTCGTCTCAGTAGTTGTGTGCTGCTGGCTGACAGGTGGACAGACAACTCCAGCCTGAAGAGATGTGCTCCACCCAGAATCCTTAGCACCTACCTCTGTATCAAAGCTGAAATATGACACAGGGTGACTGAGGCCAGTGAGGAAACAGCTCAGAGAGCCAATCAGAGCGAAGCACATCTGGAGGAATCTGTCCGCGGGCCCAGCTGGCAGCACTGTGAGAGACAGCAGAGGAGAAGAGCTGAAGACAATCAGGTTCAAAATGGCCCAAGATTATTTTTTTTACAAGCTTCCGAGAATCTTAAAGGAATCAATTCAGTTTCTACGTTAATCTTAACAACTGAGACATTCTGCTATGAATAAAAGCATGACGAAAGGAGTAATCTTTGAAGGTGTCACTGCCTTATCAGATTTTTCTGTTTCCTCAGGAAGCACAATGAAGCATTTCTGAGTAAGGTTTGGTAACTGTATTTACCTGTCTGCTGCCAGTAATAAACCTCTTCACCCACAGAACAATCTTATACTCTCAAGGAAAAGAAGGTTGATGTGCTCTAAGTAATGCCAGTTGAAACATGTGTTGACAGTCACTGGAAAATTTCTTATCATTAAAGACCGTTTTAAGCTGAAATTAGTTTTGTCCTTTTATTAAAAAGTGTTGTTTTCATTTAGCTGCTGCTGCACCATTTGCTTGCTGCCCTGTTATAACCTTTAATTTTCAGAAACGCACTGCGTTTCTCATTTTTTTCTAATCTTCTAATAAAAGTTCCAAAAACAAATCAGATTTTTTAAAGTCCACACAGAGCAGCTATTTGCTAGGATAACACATAATAGAGTGTTTGATGTGGAACCCGGTTGAACGGAGAGAAAAAAGGCTGATGATGTGGAGCTTTGCAGCCATCTTTGATTTCCTCCTCCGCCGCCTGTCTCTCCTCCAGCTACTTCAAGGCTCCTCAGCAAACATGAGAATGTAACTCTGCAGCGAGTGGGAGCTGTGCCATCTTTAAAACACATTTCATCTCTCTTGCTCCACCTCCTCTTCTTTCCCCCTCCGTCTATCTCTCTAGTTTGACTCGGGGAAAGACTTGAGGTGAAGTTGTCGGAGAGGGTCCACCAATTTTTTTTTTTTTTTCCTGGTGCACAGGGGTGAGGAAAGATAACAGGCCTGCTCATGGGTTGGAGGAAAGGAAGAGCTGTGCAGTTATTTGGGATAGATGAGTAGACTGTTGCAGAATGAGCCAGGATGTAACCCTAGTAGCCCCTATAATGTCTCAATAGTCATTCTGAGTGGGTTAATGGACACTGAGATGGGAATGTACTACAATTTGTTGCACAAAAGGAGCTTTAGGATTATTTAGACACAAGATATTCATCAACATAAGCTGTAAAATATGTGATTGTTACTGTATAAAGTGTAAAAACCCAGTAAAGTGTCCTTTCAAGCTCAACAGACTGAGCATTTGTGATTCAAAAGTCTCTTTGAAGGGGCACAGAATACGATTTAAAGCGACAGTAAAATCACATTCAGTGACTACATGGGTTTACTCCACAAACCTTTATATGCTAAGACACACAGCTGCCCAAACTGTGCCACATAGGTGAAATTAACCTCACCCTATATATTCCTTATTGGTGTCTTATTCATGGATGCTCAAGAAATGATGGTAGTTAAACATTGCCTTCATGAAGATTCGACAATAAGGTACGATAGAAAACTGTTCGTGCTGTGCTCTTTGATCACTAGAACGGATCGTGAGTGTGTGATATATGGCAGTATGAGGGTCGGGCTGAGTGTATTTGAAGTAGTAGTAGTAGAGTAGATGACATGTCTGGTCATGTGGGCAGGTAAGAGCTGCTCATAGAGAGAAAGAGAGAGAGGTTGAAACTAAATCTCTCCTCACACCTGCCTTTTGTCAGTCTGAAGCTCCAGCAGTGTTTGTGCATTTTATGTGAACCACTGCATTCCACCGATAGATTTTGTAGAGTAAATGCTTAAGCACTTTTGGTTTATTGTAAATCCAGCAACTCTGGCAGATGTGAAGTGTTTAGAACTTGGGCAGAAGGTCCAGATGTGGGAAAGAAAACACTTATTTTGAAACACTGTGGAAAGTGTTTGGGAAATGCATGTCTTTGAAAGGAGAAATAAAATATGACATAAAATCTGATTGGTTTCAGTTACATGTAATACGAAATAGAAAAAAACGTCACTAGATTGCCTTCCAAAGCAATGGAAATGGAGGCTCAGGTACCGTATTTTTTTTCCATAAATCAGTGCGTAAAAGTGGCACAATATGAGTCCACTCCAAATAAACTCCGACAGGCTAGATCGACAACTGAACAAATTAAATATAAGAAATTTTGTCTATAAAATCCAACGTAGAAGAGAAGGACCCAGGTCCACTCGGTGCCAAATGATGCCCAAAAAACGCACACCAAATCGGACACATTTTACGCACGAACCCAAACTGCGCGCAGGGTTGAATGCCCGGCGCCCGTATCTCAGTACTGACACTCCGGATTCACTGCAACCCGTAAAAAGAGAAAAAACGTAGGCCTTCTTCTCTCTTTTAAACCTCGACGCTGTCCACGTCCTCAAAAAGAATGGATCTAATTAAAACGTTGCACTCGTCATCATCGCCAAAGCTTTGCCAAACGCGTTCTGGTGGAGAGGAGGCAGGGAGATGCAGGACCACATGACTGACTCCGAGCTGCGGAGGGATGGGAGTCAGATTGGGTTTCTCTCCTCTCATTGGTCGGTGGGCTGACTTTTGACACGCAGACCAGGGACCCTCCTGCCGTATAAATAGGCCTGATAGAACTTTATTATTCTAGCATCACGGCAGCAGGTTTCTGCTTAGTTTGGAGTTACTCGCGTCACCACAACTGTATGCCTGCTTGAAGGTGGTTTAAAAACAGGGGCTCAGCAGCACAAGGAGTCTGCATGTCTGCTTAGACATGCTCAGCTTTGTGGATACCCGGATTCTGTTGCTGCTTGCAGTAACTTCATACCTAGCATCATGTCAATGTAAGTTTGAATATCTGCTCTTTTTGTCTGTGATGGATATTTTTTTTCTGGTCCCACTGCTTGAGGATCTTTTTGGCTTTTGTTTGGGACTTACATCAACCCGAAGACAGCTCTAAGCACTGCTGAATAAAACTCAGACGGATTGAGCTCATGCAGAGGATTCTTCAATTTTTTTTTTTTTTTTCCTTTTCCAAGGATACAATTATCATGATTTGATTAGTTTCCGAGAGGGAGACTGCTGAAAGAAAAAGAAAAAAAAGTTTTCTCACTTTGAAAGAGACGTTGAAGTAGGCGGCGTATTGTCTTTTCAAAACTTTTAATGCATGTGGAGTAATGAAAATAGGCCAAATGTGGATTTTCTTTTAGAAGTAGGATGAAAAGCTTTGTGGGGCGTTGTACACATTGTTCCATCCAGACGTCCAGGGAATGAAGCTTTATTATAGGAAACTGCAATGTCTCCCCCTGGTGGCTGTGGATGCAAACATCTACTTGGCACCGATTTGATTTTTCCCTCTTAAACATTCAAAACTTTTATCAAAGCTAAAGCAGAAATGATACTAAAATCCATTAAACTATATTAAATATTCTTAGGTCTTTAAAGTAGTCTTTTTTGTAACTTTTGTTGAAGTTATTGCCAGTATTGCTGAATATAGGTCAAACTAAAGAACAGTTTAAATATAATCTTGCAAGATATGCATTGAAGTTGAAGCTTCTTGACTTTTATATTATTATATTCCATAAAATGGTAAAATAAATAGTCTCACCCACGTTTTGAGCCTCTGACAGCCCCACCTTGTGGTCTAGATTGGACATAGAGTTCATGGGGAGGTCTCAGCCTGCCAAATTCAGCCAAGATCAGCTGGTCCAGATTCAAAGAGGGCAGCCGATGTTCACCTGCAGCACAGATCAGATGAAAGATACAAACGTCAGCAGCCGGTGAAGAATTCAGTGATAAGACCAGACCTGAATTTACTATTTTCAAACAATACAAAATCCACTTTTAAACATCAGTGCAGCTAAACTAACATCAATACATCCACATCACAGATTATGTAGTTGCTGTTTGCAGTAGCAGCTCAGCTATGTCTGTCCCAAGGGCATGAAGTACCTGCTCAGGCCTGTTAGCAGCTGGAGCCTTAATATCTGGAATGCTGCAGCAGTGAGATTCACATTCATTACACAGCTAGACAGTTTAAAGAGGTTTGCTATGATTCACAAACTGTGCAGACGTGGCCCTCAGCTACACTTAAACTTGGGCTGAGACATGTCACAGAGCAAGCAGGACGTTAGCACAGTAGCTGGAATAGTTTTAGATGCAACTGAAGAATTTAATCCACATTTCCAAATACAGGTGATGAGTGTAAATAGTCCCAAGCTGTAGAACAGTGTTTGTGCATCAGAAGAAAGTTACGAGAATGCACAAAAAGCTCAACTTTGTATTTCACATTAAATATCCTCTGCAGTTTGTTTCAGATGTGGCAGCACCGACTTTAATACGGTTTAATTTCCTACATGAACACATGCAATCTTAGTTGTGCAGAAAGATGTCGTTTCTAGGCCAGTGTGTTTGCTTTTCCAGGCTTTTTTTTTTTGTCATGCAGAGGAAAATGTAATGAAGAAGTGGTTTAGACATTGAGCCAGAATATAGATGGATGGAAATTACTTTGTTTCTTTTTCAGGTTTTGCCCTAAAATGCTTACAATGTTCTAACGGAGTATTCCCTTTTGTCTCCCTGCCCTCTTCTTCTGCCTCTTCCTCCCCATCATCTCCGTGATGCCACAGACGCGGTTAGTACACATGCATGCTGTCACGAAAACAATACTGTACATCTTAAAGATAGCTTTACCTTATCACTGCCTTTTTTCTTCCAAAACCTGCGTAACATCCAGCGAAAGAGGGTCTCGATCATCCTTGACCACGAGAGCAATCTCAGCTATGGCAGAGCGTTTCATTTAGGAATTTAGGAAGTTATTTCTTGCAGTTTGCTCCCTTCCTGTGAATGAATAGGTGAGGGTCCTATTGGCTAAAGTTTGTGTCAATGAAAGCTAAAACCGCTGAGCTGAGGCACCCGTGGGGCCTGGTACAAAGGATCCTTTCTGAGGACAGTGGAGAGGGGGCAGAGGGAGGTTTGCCCCTAACAGCTGGCTTTGGATCAGTTTGGAGTCTTCCTCTGCCCCTTGATCTGAATTTGATTTAAGAACAGAAACCTGGTCTCAGAGCAGTGAAAGTAGAAGATTTTTGCACTTAACTGATGAGTGTACTATAAGAATACAGTACCTGGATCTCCTATGATTAAATACCTCTGCTCATATTTGAGATTGGCTAAAAGGAAACACCTGTCAGCATGGTGTTTGCAGCTTCAGCAGCAGCATTTTAAGGGACAATATTTGGTTCTGTCAGAAAGCCATTTGTTCCATTATTGGACTAAGATGCTCTTTCTGCTAAGAGATCTGGTTTGGAAAGCTTTATGTTGCCTCTCAGCGTCTCTGTGCACTTATTTATCAGTTATCCAACATGCACATCGCTCTGCTGTGTTCTCATATTCATTCTTATATCTGCACAAGCATGTTTTATATGTCATTCTAATGGTGTTTCTGCATGTTGAGCGTTTTGGTTTTTTACACTAGCCACTCATTATTACGCTTATGGACTAGAAAACAAAGCCGAATGCTTAATGCAGCCGACGCATGGAACGATGTGCGAAACCCTGAAAAGACTGAGTAAATAAATCTTACATTTATTTATCTTCTTTTCTGTTTAGGGAAGCGTCAAGGTGAGCTCATAATGTTGTTCTTATATGTCATGTAGCACCCAGAGTGTGGCATATCAGACACATGGAGCACAGTCAGGATTAGAAAATATCAAGCAGCATTATTGTGATGTTTGGTCTGTAATGTGTTTTAACTTGCTTGTCCTCTTACTGTAAGGTCAAGTTGGTTTATTTACACATTTTGCTGATACTAACACACACCAGATCGTTTGGATATAATTCAAATCTGGTTTTTGATTTTCTTTAGCTACATTTAGTGTGGTTTAGATTAGATGCAGTGGCCTGTTTTTTGCGAGAGGAATAGTTTGAAGCTGACACATTGCTAAAGCAACAAACTGAGCCATCTGCTCTGTGTTTTGGTCTGACTGGGTGCTTTCTGTGCTGCAGGGTCCCAGAGGAGACAAAGGACCTCGAGGTGACAGGGTAAGCTGAAGTGAAACTCTGCTTCCGTTGATCAAATAAGCCAATATGTAATTGAAGTTTTTAATGATATGATATTTATGAAGCACCTTTGGCAAAGTGTTTGTTGACATCATGTGACCTTTCAACCTCAGTAGGCCACACCCCTCTGTTTACATCACCATTAGCCCGAGTCTTAGCCCTTCATGATAGTATGTATTAACGGGAACAGATATGATAGATGATATCAGGGACTGACTTGATGTATTTTATTGCTTTTTACGTTTATTTTCTATTTCAGAAATTCAGCCCACTTATTATATTCTAGAGAAACATAATTTGCTACATCAGTAGTTCAGCTTTATGTGTATTCATCATATTGATTTACATATGAAATAGAATTTGAGAATCACAACACATGAGACTTTCCTGCAAAATTGGCCTCAAGTATAAGCTGCTGATCATTTAATAACACTGATGTCGTCTGTGTTTTACAGGGTCCTCAGGGCCCTAATGGAAAAGATGGCAAACCCGGACTCCCCGGCCCCCCTGGCCCCCCTGGTCCCCCTGGACTTGGAGGAGTAAGTCCACTGTTTATACTTACAAAATAAGTCGCATGCATTGACCTTGTTTATTGTAAATGTGGCCCAGATGTGTTGAAGTTGTGACTGACTGTGTGTACCGGCTGTAAAAGGACTTTGGATGTTTCTTGTGACTCAAACTGTGCAGAACGATGAACGTATAGAATTTGATTTACCTTTGGCATTCTCCCTGACAAGTTCCATAAAAGACATACTGGATTTTATTTGCTGACCTCTGTTGACCTCATTGCTTTATGATGTAGTAACTCTGTGACCTTTGACCTTTTGTCCTCCACCCATTTGACCTCTTATGCAGAATTAGGTCACTATCGGTGCACTATTTAAATATATTCTCTAGTCCACTGACCTTAAAAAAACTATTCAGAGGCCACTTCCAGTTTACGGTGTGGTGACTCAAGTTCAGATTTATCAAACAAGTATCAATTGTGATATGCGTGAAAATATTTTTTGTCATATGTTTTAATGATTTGGTTTTTGTGACACAAAATTGAACTAGTGAAACTGCAATAATCACTGCTATTTACTGTATTTGAATTAGGGGAATACTTTACTTGTCTAATAGTACTAATATTCTATTTTATTACGGGTTTATCAGTATTTACGCAGATATTTGTCAGTGTGATTCATCTGTTGTTTTTTGTTTTTTTTTTTTTAACAGAACTTTGCTGCTCAGTATGATGGTGCAAAAGCTCCTGATCCCGGCCCCGGACCCATGGTGAGGGCCCCTTCCTTTCTCCCAACACAACACAACACAACATGCACATAAACATGTATTAATATGAATAACACTGTAACACTCATTTCCAGACATTTGAGGGTTGATTGTTAACTTATTTCTCCTCCTCAGGGCATGATGGGTGCAAGAGGCCCTCCCGGACCTCCTGGACCCCCTGTAAGGGCAAACACCCACTAAAATTGACCCTACAAAATGATCTGTTTTTATTCTCTTTACATTATGACTGATTTCTTTGCCTCCTCTCATTGAACAGGGACCCCAGGGACACACCGGACATGCTGGTGAGCCCGGAGAGCCCGGACAGACTGTAAGATCATCCTATAAATTATTCACAGTTTCAGATTATTATTGATTGATTTGAGATCGCCTCTCTTTTCAGACATACTCATTTGATGCCATCTTGAAAGTTCAACTCTCCTGCTCTTGTTTTCTTTCCCAGGGCCCCGTTGGTGCTCGTGGTCCCCCTGGACCTCCTGGCAAAGCTGGAGAGGACGTACGTACACATTTTTTACAAGCACTTTTTGAGTTGCTGTTGTAGTTTCTTGTTTAAATATTAAATCTATTTCATTGACTCACAGGGTAACAATGGCAGACCTGGCAAGCCTGGAGACAGAGGTACAGCCGGACCTCAGGTAAGAGATTTGCACCAAAACATGGACATTGACAACAGACCACAAACAGATATTACCTTACGTTTGTATTGCACATGTGAAGTATATGTGAGTAATATTTCCTCTTTTTGATTTCCAGGGTGCTCGCGGATTCCCCGGAACCCCTGGACTTCCAGGAATGAAGGGACACAGAGTGAGTGTCCATCTTTTCCTCTGCTTGACCTCAACTTCACCTGCTCACCTCAGTTCCACCGACTTGAAAAACAATTGCTTCAAAGCAGAATACAGTGGAGGAAAAGACACGCCTGTGCTGTGTAGAAAGTGGATTTAAACATTATGGAGCATCGTGTCCTATAATGAGCACCACTGGGAGTGAATATGGATCTAACCTCCTGCACCCCTGAAGTTTTTAGCCCTTTTTTTAACTTGAAAATGACTGGATTGCCAGAAAACTTTACCTCTGACATCTTTGAGGCTGTTAGGAACAGAAAGTGCTCTCAATATAAGCTACAGCCAGATTTGAAGATTGGAATGAAACCACGTTTTACTTCATTTGATGTTTTGAATGACTCCTCTGCCATGTGACCTAGTAACAGAACTCAGACAAGCTTATGTCTTGCTGACCCACAAACTTATTTCCTTGAAACCCTGCATTGTCTACTGTAACATTAATCTTTTCCTACTCACGATACCCCCGGTTTCAATGTCCCTTCATTTTATATTAATCTCCAGAGCAGTGCTGTGCATTTTTTGTCTTTTTTTTTTTTTTTTGACATACATTAACTTATATGTAACCTCTCTGTAGACATCATCACTGCACTTCTATGTTTCAGGGTTACACTGGTCTGGATGGACGCAAGGGAGAGCCTGGTGCCGCTGGCCCCAAGGTAAAGCATCTTCTAACATCCCTATGACTGCATCAACAACTGGTTCATGGTTTCTGTTACTCCTTTATTGTTAATCTTTGCCGTCCACCTACTTGAAAGAAAACAAGAGTACACAGTTACTCTTTTGAATTGAACAGTGAGCTGTAAATTTGAAAATACACATTTTTCACAGACGTCTGTTTCTTTGACCTGCTAACCTATAACCTTGCAACACGTCCAGATACCTCATCATATCCCTTTCCTGCCTCTCCTATAGGGTGAGCCTGGTGCCCACGGAGCTGCTGGAAGTCCTGGACTGGCTGTAAGTTTCTGATTAAGCTCAAGATTTACTTTTAATGCACAAAACCATCTTACTTTGATTCTTATGACACTTACTATCAATATTAAGCATGTTTAGCCTATGCAAAACGATGGGAATACAGTATTTATATAAGCTTGTGTATACTCTTTTGTTAGGTTATCACAGCTAAGGTGGATGTGTTTGAACTCATTTTTCTTGTTTTTTTGCCACCTGTATGCAGTGAACATAATGTTGTGTGTCTTGTCTTCAGGGATCTCGTGGTCTGCCTGGTGAGAGAGGTCGTGCTGGCCCTGCTGGCCCCGCTGGTGCTCGTGGTGCTGATGGCAACATTGGACCCGCTGGCCCTGCCGTAAGTATCTGCCCTTTAAACCCCTTTATCATCGTTAACTTTAGAACTCTCTCTGACTATTATTAATAAATCATGATGTGTAATGTCATACCTTGTCCATGTCAGTTTTTGACCTTCACATGAACTTTGGCCTGTATTCTAACATCCCGTCTGCTCCTCCTTCATCCAGGGTCCCCTCGGTGCTGCTGGTCCCCCAGGTTTCCCCGGTGGCCCCGGCCCCAAGGTACGTGTGAAATCAACTTTTGTTGCAAACCTTTCCAGAGAGTTTCATGTTTAGGATCCGAACAAGAGACAGTTTTTATTGACATAAAGTCAATACATCTGGCTGAAATCTAAACTCATCCTGATGTCTTCTCACAAAGTATCCCCAAGGGAATTAATGACATATTTAAGAGGTCCAGGCACCCCGAACTGTTTTTGACATTAAAAGAACTTTCATTTTAACACCTCAGATTTTCATTTATAGCTGTCCACTTAAATGCAAATCCAAACACTGACACAGACAGAGCAGCAATAGGATTTTACATGTGATATCAGTGAAACACAAATAACACTGATACATTGCTTGACTGAGGATGTATTTCTGTCATTGACAGGGAGAGATTGGACCTGCTGGAGCTACTGGCCCAAGTGGACCTCAGGGATCTAGAGGAGAGCCCGGACCTAATGGTGCTGTTGGCCCCGTTGGTCCTACTGTAAGTATACAAAGATGTTGCTGCCCTGCTAATTTTCTTGACACCTGTATGCAGGCCTGGAACTATTATTAGTCCTTGAGTTGACTTTACATCTTTGATTTCATCCTGATATTTAAAGAGATATGGCTTTCCAGACTTCATTAGTCAATTCTGAAACTCTGAGATGTTGACTTTTGTCAATAAATGTATTATTTCTTGTGCTTTCCCTCTAGGGTAACCCTGGTGCTAATGGCCTGAACGGAGCCAAGGGAGCTGCTGTAAGTATTCTAATTTGACTAGAAGCACATAGGCCAAAGCTTATCTAGAGTCGCATAGAGGTACCAGCAATCTGTAAATCATATATACTGTGCGGTACACAACACAGAATCAGATAGTTTCGATCACAGAACATGATTTAACCACTCTAATAGAAAGGTGCACTTTTTTATTCTGGTGTAAAATATGGTCAGAAAGAATAAGGCGATATAACATGATGCTGACCTGGCTGTCATGTCTGTTGTTTAGGGTACCCCCGGTGTTGCTGGAGCTCCTGGCTTCCCTGGACCAAGAGGAGGACCTGGACCCCAGGGACCTCAGGGTGCTACTGGACCTAGAGGCCTGGCTGTGAGTATACAAGCCACACAAAAGCACCAGTAAACACGATGAAGCACCATCACCATGTGTATCACAGTACGCAGGTGTTGCTCTTTTGATTAATTGCATCTGTTTATCTCTATCTATTTTAGGGAGATCCTGGTACTCAGGGTGTTAAGGGAGATGGTGGACCCAAAGGAGAGCCTGTAAGTTCACATCCTATTTGAATTCATTCATTAAAATTTTCACCTCTGAAAATCTCTGCATACACAGTTTATGACCGTTGTCATCAACACCTCTGTTGCCTTCCTCAGGGTAACTCTGGACCTCAGGGAGCCCCCGGACCTCAGGGTGAGGAGGGCAAGAGAGGACCTTCTGGTGAGCTCGGTGCCACTGGCCCTGCTGGAAACCGTGGAGCTAGAGTGAGTACCAGACCGCCATCTTTACAGTCAGGTTTCAACCATACTTTAACCTCCTGATTCCATAGCATGTTACCAGGATCAGCTATTAATGCCTGTGTGTCTCCTGTAGGGCGCTCCTGGCAGCCGTGGTATGCCTGGTGCTGAGGGAAGAACTGGCCCCATTGTAAGTATTCAATAAGAAAACTTCTTTCATTTCCGAACACAGCCAACATTTAGTCACATGGTGAAATTTTCTCCTAATAATTTGTGTCTTCCATCCTTCCCATAGGGTATGCCTGGTGCTCGTGGTTCTACTGGTTCCGCTGGACCTCGTGGACCCCCCGGAGATGCTGGCCGTGCTGGTGAGCCTGGACCCGCTGGACTCAGGGTGAGTCTTTTGCTAATTCCTGTTTTTGAACAGCAGTTGATCTAATATCTGTGTAAGTAAAAAATCATAAACACCATAAAGGCTAAAGAGGCCTGAAGCAAATGGAACAGGTTACAGCAGTAATGCTATCAGGGGTTTAGTACCTGACTGAAAATTTTGGGTGAAAGAAGTCAATTATAAAATTATAAATTAATGACATACTTACATCTACATGACAAATCAATGTTTATTTTTCATAGGGTCTCCCCGGAAGCCCTGGAAGCTCTGGACCCCCAGGAAAGGAGGGACCTGCTGTGAGTAAACCTGAATCTTGCTCTAGGATAGAATTCATTTTTGTTATTCTTGCAGACATTTACTTACAAATACATGCATTTATGGCGGTCTCATTGTGCTGCCCTTTTGTTTCCTGCTCCAGGGTCCTGCTGGACAAGATGGCCGCACTGGACCTCCTGGCCCAACTGGACCCAGAGGCCAGCCCGGAAACATTGGTTTCCCTGGACCCAAAGGAGCTTCTGTAAGCACAAATGAAGCTAGACCCATTTAAAGCAATTAGAGCTACATTCTTTTCTGTTTTTCAACTTTTACCACAACCTGTATTTAACCTGTTTTTTACCTTAGGGCGACCCTGGCAAGCCTGGAGACAAGGGAGCCACTGGACCCAGTGGACTGAGAGTAAGTCAATAAAAGCACATAATATAATAATATAGAAAAACTAAACATCCATATAATTTGCCCATCAACGTACTTCTTCACTTGTCAGTTATTACATGGCATCTTGTTGCTATGTTTGTGTTTAGGGAGCCCCTGGACCTGATGGCAACAATGGAGCCACTGGCGCCACTGGACCTGCTGTAAGTGTCCTTACATACATCACATGAGTGGATCTCAACATCCAAAAGCAACATTTTCATATGATTTTGTTACAATAACCATCACAGTGCCATTTTAACTCAAATAACTCCTCTTTCTGTCTTGGTATAGGGCGGCCCTGGTGAGAAGGGAGAGCAGGGAGCTTCTGGAGCTCCTGGCTTCCAGGTTCGGATCCGTTAAATATCTATATAAATTTTACTGCATGAAACAACACGTCATTGTGCTGTCCTTTAGGGATTGTTGTGTTTTCATTCATTACTGATTAATATGTCAGTCGTTTTCTTTATTAATTTGGTCTAGAAATAGTTATAAAAGACAAAAAAATGTAATCTGTGTTTTATAAAGTCCAACATGGCATACTAAAATGTTTTGTTTTGTCTACAACCCAAAGAAATTCAGTTTACGCTCATAAATGAGTAAAAAACCAAGACAATATTCATTTTTGATTCTCTGATTAATCAGGGATTTTTTCCATTAACAAAACATACACAAACTAAATGATTAATTAGCAAAGTAGTTTCAGATTAATTTAACAGTGGACAACTAGTCACTTAATTGTTGCAGCTATAGTTGTGTTTTCTTCCTGCCATTCACAGTAAGAATGGGAAAACACACACACAGTAACAGAAGCATAGCTTACAGCCAAATATAGTGTGATGTACTAAATCTTATAGTGAAAAAAAATCTCCATGCTGAAAATTCAGCTAGTAAGCTGTAAAAAAAAAAAAAAAAAAAAAAAAAAAAGCGTCTACACCAAATCTCTTGAGAAGCTTTCCTCAGCAACTTAAAATTGGCTCCTTCACTGCCTTCCTGTTGATGCTATTGGAGCTGATGTTGTGTCTTGATATTTTCAGGGTCTGCCTGGACCTGCTGGACCTGCTGGAGAGGGTGGCAAGCCAGGAGACAGAGTAAGTGAACAAACACACACACACAGTTCTACTGTAGTATATCAACAGATAATCGTATTAGTAGATGTGTAGTACATGACTGACCAATCATTTACCATATTTCTGTAGGGTATCCCAGGAGACCAGGGACTTGCTGGACCTGCTGGTGGAAAGGTGAGATCACCTGGCCATGCCTCTGTTTTCCTAAGCTAAGCTAAACTCGTCTCTTTGTGGAAGATTAGCTTTGCGGATAAATAGTAAAATATATGTGTGTGCTTCTACAGGGAGAGCGTGGTAACCCTGGTGCTGCTGGAGCCGCCGGAGCTCAGGGACCAATTGGACCCCGTGGACCCGCTGGTGCCCCTGGACCCGATGGTGGCAAGGTAAGATAATGGGGGGCTACGCTGTGGGAAACTGTAAGGGATTACAATGAATTAGTGCAGCAGATAAGTTCTTGTGAAGTAAAAAAAAAAAAAGGTTTGATAATGAACCAAAGTTCGTCCTGTCTGCTCCCAGGGAGAGCCTGGTGCTGCCGGAAATGCTGGTGCTCCCGGACATCAGGGACCTAGTGGCATGCCTGGTGAGCGCGGAGCTGCTGGTCCTCCTGGAGGCAAGGGAGAGAAGGTGAGTTTTAAAAATCTACCACCTGCAAATCAGTTAGTGGGGGTGTAATGTTTCTCACGTCACTGTCTGTATTAAACCCTCATCCTCCTTCTCCTACAGGGAGAGGCTGGACACAGAGGCCCTGACGGCAATGCTGGAAGAGATGGTGCCCGTGTAAGTTCCACTCGATCAATTTTTCTTTAGGCACCTCACATGAAAACCATGATCCGTTTTCCCCAATTTGAGTATTCCCACTAGAGCCCTGGTGTCAGTGTGTCCTACTGTGTGTTTCTAGGGTATGCCTGGACCTGCTGGACCCCCTGGACCTACTGGAGCCAATGGTGACAAGGTAAGTCAGTGCAATATTTACCAAAAAAACATGTACCTGACAGAAACTTGCAATGCGAAGGGGTTAGGATTTACTCTGGATCATATCACATCAACAAATATCATTAGGTTTTTAATATGACCTAAAAATGGCTGCCGACAACATAATTCAAGACGGCCGACAGATTCCAGTAGCAGTGACCTACATTAGAAAGCAATCAACAGAGTCCACACTGTTGTCATTTAATTGCTTAGTCAGCTAACACCTTTTCCTCAGATCTGCAACTCCACTGTAAGAAAATTTGTAATTACCCCCAACGTTAAGTTGTGTCTGAAGCTAGAACCTCAACACTGCCATCTCATGGCTGTTTTATAGCATTACAGAAATGACTCACCTACAATTCACTGACACAACAGCGGTTATAGAATAGAAATAAATGTATCAAACCAAGTTTAACAGATTTGAAGTATTTTTATTTCAATTTTTATGCAGTTTGGAATGGTGAGCTTTTGCAGTGCCCTTTTGCATACGTACTGGCCTACAAACACAACCTAAAGAGACAGAAGTGCACGACCAGTCAAAACTTTGGACACACCTTCTCATTCAATGCTTTTTTATTTAATCATTTTATACCTTGTAGATTAATACTGAAGATGTCAAAACTAAAAAAAGGTATACATATGGAATTATGTTGTAAACAAAAAAAATGTGAATATTTGGTTTTAATCAACAATGTTGAAAATAATACAAATAAATAAAAAGCATTCAATGAGAAGGTGTATCCAAACTTTTGACTGGTAGTGGACATACAACAATAATAGAATTAGTTAACAAATAAGCAGTTGCCAGTTGTAGCATTTATATCTGCAAGTTGTGGAATTCACGTCAGCTGATTTTCTTTTTATTGATTAATTGTTGACCAAAATACACAGAAATAATCAGATAGAGAAAACGTACATTCCACTGCTTTCGGTTAGTATCAACACATAGATGGATGGGTAGATGGACTGACCCATGCTAAGTTAATGAAACATTTCCTCTTCTCTCCTACAGGGTGAGAGTGGTTCCTTTGGACCTGCCGGACCTGCTGGACCCCGTGGATCCTCTGTAAGTAACTGTGCATCATTTCCTTCGTATTAACAGATGCCACCTCCGTCACTGGGGACCTCAGAAAAACATGAAGCAGTTTGTCTGACCTACTGCTTGTTGTCCACAGGGAGAGCGTGGAGAGGTTGGCCCTGCTGGAGCTCCTGGATTCGCTGGACCCCCTGTAAGCCCACACATCATACAAATATACCGTGCCATTCATACATCTCCTCAGTATCCCAAATTATCATCAATGCATGTAGATAAACTAACAATTACATAAACACACACATATCCTTGCCCAGATATTGACCCAGCACTGCTCCTTCTCCCTCCCTACAGGGTGCTGATGGTCAGCCTGGAGTAAGAGGAGAGCGTGGACCTGCTGGTGGAAAGGGAGAACTTGGCCCCGCTGGCCCTGCTGGACCCGCTGGACAGTCTGGACCTGCTGTTAGTACCATTCACACTGGACACACACTTTGCATTGCAGCTTGGCAAGTCTAATCCAACTGGGATGGCTGTAACATACCAGACTCAACTTATGATTTAGGAAGCAGAAAAATGTTATTCAGATATCAGAATGGGATGACTTCAAAAGTTCAGGCAGTATCAGCTTTGCAGTAGCACTTCAGTAAAAATTTACAATTGTACTTTATATACTCATATGAGTAATGATTTCTTTTTGTTGGTGTCTAGGGTCCTTCTGGCCCTTCTGGACCTGCTGGTGCTCGTGGAGACACTGGTCCCGCTGTGAGTATTGAAACACACAAATATACAGATTTAGTCGCAGCCACACAACATGTGCCTGCCACACACATTCACATGAGTTCTGTAGGTGTTTCAAATCAAATAAAAGCTATCAGCACAAATCTGAAATTCTGCTGAACATCTAAGGATCTGAGAAAAAATATCAGAGGATGAGCATTAAATAAAAATAAAATTAAAATAAACTCAGCGAAGACAAATTTTCTTGCAGCTTGACCGAATACATTCAGCAATTTGGGGCTTGCTTTTGGCCTTGTGTAAATGTCTGCCTAAAAAACAAAGAATGATGAAGGAAATCAAAGTATGACTATTGTATGCTGATTGATTTTTTTCCTGTGGATGGTCAGAGGCCCGTCCACACATAAGCCTACACACTGACCAGACATTACTAATAACTGCGCTATAACCACCGTGTGTGTTTCTGCTCAGGGTCTGACTGGTTTCCCTGGTGCTGCTGGCAGAGTTGGTGCTGCTGGTCCCTCTGTGAGTACCACGTCTCACAATTTACAATTAATGATAAACTTACACACACACACACACACACACACACACACACACTCTCAGCATTAATCCACTCTCTTACTCTTCTTCTCTCAGGGTATTGTTGGACCCCCTGGCCCTGCTGGTCCCGCTGGTAAGGATGGTCCTCGTGGTCTCCGTGGTGATGTTGGACCCGCTGGACCTTCTGGCGAGCAGGGAATGGTTGGACCTCCTGGTCTAGCTGGAGACAAGGGACCCTCTGGAGAGTCTGGACCCCCTGTGAGTTAAAGCTCTTTTTTTCAGGCAAAATTAGGAGACTGTGGCGCACTAATAACTTTGGGAACAATGAAAAAGTTCATGAATACAGCAAGCCCAGACCTCTCTTGTAGTCATGCAGACCTTTAGATCATCATCCCACGGATGTGTGACTCATGATGTCTTTTGTCTTTGTGTTTAGGGTCCTGCTGGTGCTCCTGGAGCTTCTGGTCCTCTTGGACTTCAGGGATTCGTTGGTCTGCCTGGTGCTAGAGGAGATCGTGGTACACCTGGTGGTGCTGGTGGTGTGGTAAGTTCTCGTCCAACCAAAAGATGTATTATGACCTGCTGAAAGCTATGTCATATCAGTATTTTGCCATTCAAATGTAGTATCTCAGTATGATGGAACTGTCTACAGTGTATACTGAGAATTAATCACTACAAACAATGAAGACATTATTTTATCCTGCGATTCATGCATGCAAGATTTCAACAATGCATTAACATCTGAGCTGGACTGGACTGCAGCTGTTAGCATTTACATTCTGCGTCGTTCACACCAATATAAAAACAGTTGTTGAGTAAAATTGTGGACACAGTGTCAATTTGGTGGGATGCTCTGAATGAGCATATGCATTTCTTAGAAGCTCAAATATATAATGCATGCATATTACTATTTTACCTGCACTTGACTCAGTTAGTCCACATATAATATGTCTGTCTGTGCTTAACCCACTGATTTCCTCTGTATCATGTATCCTCTGTATCATGTTACAGGGAGAGCCTGGTAGAGTTGGACCTGCTGGTCCTCCTGGAGCCCGTGGTCCCCCTGGAAACATTGGCATGCCTGGTATGACCGGACCCCAGGGAGAGGCTGGACGTGAGGTAAGGATTTAGTATGCCACTTGTGCAATAATGACATATGTGTAGATGTGGAGACAATATTAAAATATCCCCATCCTTCAAGTAGAAGTACAGTTACTTGATTCAGTATTATTCGCTTTAAGTAGACATACAGCGTATATGACAGCTCGCATTGAACACAAGTACAAAAGCATCTCTTTTGAAAGCTAGTCTATGGACTTATTTACAGTTTGACATGAAGATGTAACAGGAGCTTAAATGTAAACTGTAATATTTTTGTCCTCCAAAGGGTAACCCTGGTAATGATGGACCTCCTGGTCGTCCTGGTATTGCTGGATTCAAGGTAATGTCCTTGAATACACCTTAAACCATGTATGTTTACAGGATATACACATATGCTGTGTTCTGACCTGCATGTGCCTTTACCCACAATCTCCAGGGAGACCGTGGTGAGCCCGGACCTGCTGGTTCCATGGGACTTGCTGGTGCCCCTGGACCTGCTGGACCCACTGGAGGTGCTGGCAGACCTGGAAACCGTGGAGAGGCTGTAATTATTTTAATCACTGCATTCCCATTTTCAAGTAGCATCATTTTCTGGGACGATGCACCTACAATCATTTGTTTGCTTCACTCATCTTTTTCATTCCTGTTTTTCCTTGTGCCTAGGGCCCAGGAGGACCCGCTGGACCTGTTGGTGCTGCTGGAGCTAGAGGCGCTGCTGTAAGTACAATAAACAAGTACAGTCATAAAAATGACACAAAGAACAGTGTGCAGTGGATAAAAAATAAACCAACATTCAACATCTACAGCATTTCAATGTGTGAATGAAAATTGCATCCTTGTCTGGCAATATGATGTCCCTGCAATGTGCATGCATGTTTGTTTGTTTGTTGTAGGGACCTGCTGGACCCCGTGGTGAGAAGGGAGGTGCTGGAGACAAGGGAGAGAGAGGCATGAAGGGTCTGCGTGGACATCCTGGTCTCCAGGGAATGCCTGGACCTTCTGTGAGTAGCTGCACACCTGCATAATATAAATATACAGCTACATATGCTGATACACCTACATGGAGTCCAAAAGTATAGCCAAATGATATAAACACTGCATCCAGAGAAAGTTCATGCCGTCACTACAATCTCATTCAGTGATGTGTTTTCTCTTCCCGCAGGGACCATCTGGTGACACTGGTTCTGCTGGACCCAGCGGACCTGCTGGACCCAGAGTGAGTGGGATCCTTATTACTTGCAATATATCAGTATTTTCTTTCTTCTACCTGCAGCAACAAAGGTTCCAGTGAAGTCACTTTCAAAACTTGACCATAAGTGAGAACTGATTCAATGTCAGGACATGACATTCACACAGTAACAGAAAATAGGAGAAGTTCCACTGTAACAGGATGAAACTTGTATACAGTCCCTCTTAATTTGACAGAACACCTGTAACACTACAGCATCAAACAATGGACATTTAAAAATGCAGGGTTTTACATAAAAAGATAAACATTTGACTGTGTAATAATGTGATAATCTCCTCTTCAGGGACCTGCTGGACCCCATGGACCCGTTGGTAAGGATGGTAGAGCTGGTTCCCATGGTACTATGGGCTCTCCTGGTGCTCGTGGACCCCCTGGATACTCTGGACCTGCTGTAAGTTTGACTTTCCATCAACAGCTTCACGTTGTTTTTGGTCATTTGGACAAGGCAGTTTAGTGCTCGTATCCATCAAAGGATCCCATATAAAGGATCCAACTGCAACCGTTATCTGCATGTCAATCCACTGTCGTATCCATCTTAGGGTCCCCCTGGACCTCCTGGTCTGCCTGGACCTGCTGGCCCCTCTGGTGGTGGATACGATGTCTCCGGATACGATGAGTACAGAGCCGATCAGCCTGCTATGAGAGCCAAGGACTACGAGGTTGATGCCACCATCAAGTCACTCAACACTCAGATCGAGAACCTGCTCACCCCTGAGGGATCCAGGAAGAACCCCGCCCGCACCTGCCGTGACATCAAGCTCAGCCACCCCGAGTGGAGCAGCGGTAAGCTCGACTTTCCCTGATACTTTCTTGAGGCAAATATGGTCCCACATTTAGTAAATATATCTGTCTTTGGAGCTTGTAATTCATTTCGCTGCACGTTCAAACAGGACAAAAACAATGTCTTACCAGCAGTCTGACTCTCCTGTCTTGCTGCCCTGTAGGATTCTACTGGATTGACCCCAACCAGGGCTGCATCAACGACGCCATCAAGGTCTTCTGCGACTTCACCACCCGCGAGACCTGCATCTATGCCCACCCTGAGAGCATCGCCCGCAAGAACTGGTTCAGAAGCACCGAGAACAAGAAGCACGTCTGGTTCGGAGAGACCATCAACGGTGGTACTGAGGTGAGAGAGGAGGCGCATTGCTTGATTTTAGTTCACTCAGTCAACTAAACTATTTCAATACTCTCTTCATGCAACATACTGATATTTGTTCTTTGCTTCTTGCAGTTCACCTACAACGACGAGAACCTCAGCCACCAGAGCATGGCCACCCAGCTCGCCTTCATGCGCCTGCTGTCCAACCAGGCTAGCCAGAACATCACCTACCACTGCAAGAACAGCGTTGCCTACATGGATGGTGTGAGCGGCAACCTGAAGAAGGCTGTGGTGCTCCAGGGCTCCAACGATGTGGAGCTGAGGGCCGAGGGCAACAGCCGCTTCACCTTCTCCGTGCTGGAGGACGGCTGCACTGTGAGTAGCTTTTTGCTTCTGAAGTTGCCTTGTTTCATCACTACTGTTATTGTTCAGTCTTCCCCATGAGTGAGACACAATTTGGTTTAGAGGATGCTGAATTATTACAGTTATGGTGAGACAAGACACAGCCAATCTGTCTCACAGCTTTGTAGCTTGTCTTATCCGGCCTGCACTGAACTCTTCTGACTTTTAATCTCTCCTTGTCTTTGTTTGCTCCCGCAGACACACACTGGTGAGTGGAGCAAGACAGTGATTGAGTACAGAACAAATAAACCATCTCGCCTGCCCATCCTCGACATTGCACCTTTGGACATTGGTGGAGCTGATCAGGAGTTTGGTTTGGACATTGGCCCAGTCTGTTTCAAATAAATAGACTCATGATAAATTAACACCAAAAAAGAGAGGAAGAACGAAAAACAAAATCTCTGCCCTTCTTTCTGTGTTGTTTTTTTTTATACTGAATGCTGATTTCTCTCTGCGCATCCACTTGCTTAAGATGGGCAACTATCGGAGAGGACTGAACGGACTAATCGGAGCGTTTGTGCAATGCAAATTAATACAGCAACCCAAAGGGACGCGGGAAAACACCTTGTTGTGGGACATCATGTCATCCTTTTGTAAAAAATAAAAGAAGTGTAATAAAAACGCTGAAAGTACGCATCACTTTGTGGTCTTTGTATATCTTCCAAAGAGGAGGTTTAAAACCACAATTTCCATGAAAAAAAGGTTTAAACTACCTCATGCCTGTACCTAAAGAAAATACTATTGAGAAAACCTGGGTCCACAACCGAGATGTTGAGACTTCTAATGCTTCAAGCTTTGTCCCGTATCGGAAGGTGCTCAGTTACTTGAAGCAGAGATCTATGGTGCTAATATGCAGCTGTGGAACAAACCACTTTTTTACTGTATTACTTTGTATTGACCTTTGAGGAGTTTTGCCTTCATCCTCTGATACTCCCCCATTTTAAGCAGGTGGAATGATTCTAAACCTGATGTCTGTCTTTTTTTGTTTTGTTTAATTTAGTTTCTTTCTGGAAAGTTTTTTTTTGTTTGTTTTTGTTTTTTTCAGGCTTTTTTTTACTCTTCCAATCCCACACCCAGTGTTCATTCTGACAGCACATATTTCATCCAGTCCTGGTTTTTAGACGGCCTCTCTCTCTCTCTCAAAAAGTGACACCACAAAGTCTATTGTACCTATTTTGTATATGTGAGATGTTTAAATAAATTGTGAAAAGTTCTGAAATAAAGCATGTCCAATGTTCCAAAACACACTACGCAGTGACTTAAGTGCTTTCATGTTTTAATGACACCATTGAAGGTGTGTCACTGTATTTTGGTTCTAGTTTGGGTGATGATTTACGTATCATCACTGACTTAAACATCTTCCTTCTGTGGAAGCACAGCCATAACCTGATTTATCTTCCCTCCCCATTGATCTTGCCTTTCATCAGTACATCCAATTTTAATGTACAGTAAATTTCTGTTTACACTGTCCATGCCAATGTGTGATTACTAACGTGCATTGTTCCTTGTAAATATGCCTCCTCTCATGTTGCTTTTTCTTGCATAATACAGCTTTTGCATCCAAATAAATTTCTGTGATTTGGATCAAGGCTTGAATTGTAGTGATGCCTGAATATAGTCCTTAGGTAGATCCAGCATAGGAACATGGCAGTCCCGCACAGATCATCTGTTATTCCACTTGGTTGAAGCTCAGACAGAGTACATTGCACTGAAGGAACTGAGGGTATGCAGAATATGTGAAAACTTCTCCACATGTAGAGATAGGTCTGGTCAGGATGGGTTGAATCTTCAAACGTTCATAAAATCACATGCAGCACCTTCTATCACCACTAGAAGGCAGTGTGGCATTTATTTATTAGTGTCAGATAGAGGCATTATTTTTACCCACTGAGCAGGAAAAACCTGAGCATGAGACAGATGATTATGACTCTTTAGTACATGTTATGTATTTAAAATGATAATTAAACCTATAGCTATTTAAATGATTGGACCTTTGAGAGTACAGACATTCTGACAAAGCTAATATCTTAATTTGTTGCTGTTGATGTTGTATAAAATCCATTTTCAACTGCAGGAACAGAGTATATTTACTCAAACATTGTAGTAAGAGAATTAACTTGACATGCCACCTAATATTTAACTACATTTTTGAAGAAATATTGCATTTTTAACCTTATTTTCCACCCCTCTGTACATATTTGCTACAGATCAAGATTCAAATAGCTAAACACAGTCATAGTCTAAACCCTATGATGCATTTTTGTTGGTTAATATATAAAGCAGTATAGCTAGGTTAATATATGCAATATAATATACTACTGTAGGGACACGTTTGCCCCCTCCATAGGTGTATTTGCAGGAGGTGCACACAAAAATATGTCCTCTTAACATTTACATGTACATTTGCAACAGCAAAGAAACAAAAGACATACACAGGTGAGAATATGTCCGATAGTTATTTTTCTTCATTGGTATCTCAAACATATGTTTTAAATGCGCTGGATGTTTTGAACATGAATGCAAATCTTGGTGAAACACATACAAGCAATTACAGTCCAGGGGTTTATTATTTATTTTAAATGAACTAATTTATCATTGACATGAAAATGTGCTGCATACACATTTAAAGAGGTTTCTGCCCAAACAAAAGACACAAAAGAGGACAGAAGAGTAAATCATGCCTGTATGTGTGTGTACTGACTCAGCAGGAATCATTAAAGAGAAGCTGATCAACTGGAGGATAAATATGCTTTACGGTAGTATGTTTAAATATATTTTGAGTTGTCAGCTGGTGTCTGAACTATACAAGTTTTCCTTTACATAAATAAAGATATGTTCGAAGCAGATTTGATGCAGAAAGGCAGAAATTTGTATATAAAAATTCACCAGTGCAGGAAATTAAGTGTTTGACAGTTAGACTGTATTGCTTGACTGTGAGTTTTTTTCAGATCAGTCTGTTTGGAAGACCTCTAGACCATTCACTTAATGATTAAACAAATATTTACCTATGAAACAAATGTGCAAAGTCCATTCTACCAGTAGACACCCACTTTTATATACAAAGTTTTTAACGTTAGCTTTATTTGACCAACTATTAAAATTCTGCAATAAATTTGTGATTATTTTAAAAGTATACTATGCATGACAAGCAATATTTGTTTGGGATTATCTGGTTTTCCGCATTAATTAAAAAGTTGACAATCTCCTTTAAAACAATGTTGACTATCTATCTATCTATCTATCTATCTATCTATCTATCTATCTATCTATCTATCTATCTATCTATCTATCTATCTATCTATCTATCTATCTATCTATCTATCTATCTATCTATCTAGAATATAAATATAATATATACACATGAAATATCCTTAAGGGTCCGTGTATTTATCTGGTAATTGGATTTTCCGTTCTGAAACGGGTATTGAAAAACAAAAAACAAGTGGTTATTTGAATTTCGTTTTAAAATACAAAAACTAAAATTGAAATACAAGGCGTTTTTCTTTTTCATGATCAAAAAGGGATATGCGATTTTTAAAAAATGCTTTGATTTTCGTTTTATATTTAGAATAAAAAGAAAGTAAAATCAGTAAGAGACAGAAACGAAAAAAAGTTCCGTTTTTTCATTTTCTGAGACCGGAAGTGGTCATCAGCAAGTGTGGAGCCAAACAGAGTACGGTGCATAGACTGTATATACATTTTTTTTCGTGAAATTTCATGGTCAAAATGAGAGATCAGGTGGCCGATCTTAAAATAAATCAATACTGATTTTTTTTATAGAGCGTTAAAGTTTTGGGAAGCCAGGGGGCGGGACTACTTGATTGACAGTCTGGTTTGGAATGATTGACAGGTCCTATGGAGGAGGCAGCAGAGAATCTGCTCTCCTCGTTTGGATTAATTCTGATATAATAACTGTTGGTTTATTTATTTATTTATGGAGCAGCAGAACATTTTACACAGACAGTTTTCCTGCCCGTTTGCTTGTTTCAACCAGTTTTCTACCTTCGGCTGATTCTACCAGCAGACACTGAAAGGACTCTGATAGTTTGGTAAGTAAATGTTTATTTTCGTATCGGTGCCGCTTTTAATGCACTTTATATGCAGCTTTGGTGTCAGATATAATGTGTGCCATGCACTCCAGATGTTGGTGGAGTTTGTTTCAGTGTGTGTTGACCAGAGAAGAAAGTTAGCATAGTAAATATTAGCTTTAATGTTAGCGATGCTAACCGAGCTAGCTGCTCAGTGGTAGCCTGATTAAAGCTAACGTAGCATCAAGCTAATGTGTTGAGTTTCATGTAAACAGCTGAAGTGTGTTGTGTTCCTGTAATGTGGCTCATTAAGTTCATAAAACTGTGGCTGGTTGACATTAATGTAACGTTCAGGAAACTTAAATGTGATTAAAACAGTAACGTTAATGTGGTAGTTGTCAGTAATCAGCTTTAATTTGACACTAAAACAGACTCTGATAGTTTTAAATGACATCAGTTTCATTAATTTGTTTAAAATTCTCTCATTTGTTGTTGTGATGTTGCTGCTGATTCATTAAAAGCAGATGATCCGTGTTGAAGATACGTTTAGTTCTAGTATCAGAAGTACAAGAAGGAAAATGGAAGTTTAGTTCTGCTACGTCAAAGATTTCAGGAATAAAATAACTAAATGAATCTTTATGCCTCAAACTTTATTTTTACAATAAAGAAATAATGAAATAATCACAGATAATAAAAATATAAATAGCAGAGAAAACCTGAGAGAATAATTTCCTGAAAAGTCTGTGAAGGAAAAGCAGCTTTTTATCCTGAAAGATCAGAATCAGCTCCAACATCTGCATCTGACAGCATCAAGTCAACCAGAAAGAAAAGAAAAAAGAAAATGACTTCTTTCTGATCACATCTGTTCCGCCGCTCACAGTCTGCTGCTGCTCACATTCTTCACATTTATAGTCCACTTTTAAAAGCTCAGCAGACAGGTCTCTGCTTTGGAGTGTGACGATGTCGTCGGTGATGTGGAGAGTGAAGTTTCCGTTTCACCCACAGCGTGCTTTAGGACAGCCAGGTCGAACTTGATGTTTGAAATACTGACCGACAGCTCAGATTTAACTGTCTGTAGTTCTGTTTTGATGGGTGTTAAACTTTCACTCAAAGCCGACAGGAGCTGGGTCTTTAAAATAACCGCCGTCTCGTTACAGAGTGAAAGAAGCAGTTTCTCCTTAAGGTCAGAGATTGCAGCATCTGAGGGCCTCTTCAAAAGAAGATGTAGTTGATGAAGGCGTTCTGGAGCAGGACCAGAAAGACCACGACCAAGCAGCCTTGAGATCTTAGGCAGTGTCTCCCTCAGGTGGGTGTCAACAGTGTTCATGGTCAGGTCTGTGGTAATCCCGTCAAAAAACAAAACAGAAAAAAAATCTAGATTATAAATCAACATGTAACCAAAGCACTCTGTGTATAACGCCATAGTATAGGATGTAGTTCAGAAAATGTCAAAGTATAGTATACTTTTCAATAATAACATAGTATGGCCTGTAGTTCATAGTATAGTATGTCGGCAAAAAAATCCAACTGATTATTATGTGGTTGAAAAAGTACAAAATGATAGGATGTTGCCTAAAATTGTCATGTATGATATGTGGTTCAAAAAATGTCAGAATGCAGTATATTGTCAAAATAGTATGTTTTTCAAGAAAACATCAGAGTATATGTCGTCTAAAAAATGCCATAGAATAATATTTCATTGCACAAGTAAAAGTATAGTAATTTTTAAAACTGTTCAAATGCTTATAATATGTTGCTAAAAAACAAAAAAAAATAGAACAAAAAAAACGTCATAGTAATGTGTCAATTTAAAAAGCCTATAGTATAGAGTGTCGCCCAACAAACGTCATAGTATAGCATGTCACCCAAAAAACGTCATAGTATAGCATGTCGTCCAAAAAACATCATGGTAGAGTATGTCGCTCTAAAAACATAGTATGTCCTTTGGTCCAAAAAACGCCATAGCATAGAATGTCGTCCAAAAAACGTCATCGTATAGCATGTCGCTCTAAAAAAAAAAAAAAAACGCCTTACTATACTATGTCGAAAAAAAATGACATTTTTCAACTTGTTGTAAAAACGTGCCATATGAAGAAATAATGTACAGGAGGATGTGAAAAACACTCCAGAAAGGTTTTCTTTGAAAAAAAAAATCATCATGAATTTTGGCGCAAAAAAACGCCTTACTATACTATGTCAAAAAAAAAAAAAGCGATTTTTCAAACATGTTGTAAAAACGTGCCATATGAAGAAATAATGTACAGAAGGCCGTGAAAAACACTCCAGAAAGGTTTTCTTTGAAAAAAAAAATCATCATGAATTGTGGCACAAAAAAAAAACGCCTTACTATACTATGTCGAAAAAAAATGCCATTTTTCAAACATGTTGTAAAAACGTGTCATATGATGAAATAATGTAAAGGAGGCCGTGAAAAACACTCCAGAAAAGTTTTTTTTGAAAAAAAAAATCATGAATTTTGGCGCAAAAAAAAAAAAACGCCTTACTATACTATGTCGAAAAAAAAATGTGATTTTTCAACAAGTTGTAAAAACGTGCCATATGAAGACATAATGTACAGGAGGCTGTGAAAAACACTCCAGAAAGGTTTTCTTTGAAAAAAAATCATCATGAATTTTGGCGCAAAAAAAATGCCTTACTATACTATGTCGAAAAAAAATGCCATTTTTCAAACATGTTGTAAAAACGTGTCATATGATGAAATAATGTAAAGGAGGCCGTGAAAAACACTCCAGAAAGGTTTTTTTTTTTGAAAAAAAAAATCATGAATTTTGGCGCAAAAAAAAAAACGCCTTACTATACTATGTCGAAAAAAAAATGTGATTTTTCAAAAAGTTGTAAAAACGTGCCATATGAAGAAATAATGTACAGGAGGCCATGAAAAACACTCCAGAACGGTTTCTTTAAAAAAAAAAAAATCATGAAATTTGGTGCAAAAAAAACGCCTTACTATACTAGATCGACAAAAAAAAGCGATTTTTCAACATGTTGTAAAAACGTGCCATATGATGAAATAATGTAATGGAGGCTGTGAAAAACACTCCAGAAAGGTTTTCTTTGAAAAAAAAATCATCATGAATTTTGGCGCAAAAAAAACGCCTTACTATACTACGTTGAAAAAGAAATGTGATTTTTCAACATGTAAAAACGTGCCATATGATGAAATAATGTAAAGGAGGCCGTGAAAAACACTCCAGAAAGGTTTTTTTTTTGAAAAAAAAAATCATGAATTTTGGCGCAAAAAAAAAAAACGCCTTACTATACTATGTTGAAAAAAAATGTGATTTTTCAACAAGTTGTAAAAACGTGCCATATGAAGAAATAATGTACAGGAGGCCGTGAAAAACACTCCAGAAAGGTTTTCTTTGAAAAAAAAATCATCATGAATTGTGGCACAAAAAAAACGCCTTACTATACTATGTCGAAAAAAAATGCCATTTTTCAAACATGTTGTAAAAATGTGCCATATGATGAAATAATGTAAAGGAGGCCGTGAAAAACACTCCAGAAAGGTTTTTTTTTTTTTTTTTTTTTAAATCATGAATTTTGGCGCAAAAAAAAAAACGCCTTACTATACTATGTCGAAAAAAAAATGTGATTTTTCAACAAGTTGTAAAAACGTGCCATATGAAGAAATAATGTACAGGAGGCCATGAAAAACACTCCAGAACGGTTTTCTTTGAAAAAAAAAAATCATGAAATTTGGCGCAAAAAAAACGCCTTACTATACTATGTCGAAAAAAAAATGTGATTTTTCAACATGTTGTAAAAACGTGCCATATGAAGAAATAATGTACAGGAGGCCGTGAAAAACACTCCAGAAAGGTTTTCTTTGAAAAAAAAAAATCATCATGAATTGTGGCACAAAAAAAAACGCCTTACTATACTATGTCGAAAAAAAATGCCATTTTTGAAACATGTAAAAACGTGTCATATGATGAAATAATGTAAAGGAGGCCGTGAAAAACACTCCAGAAAGGTTTTTTTTTTTTAAAAAAAAAATCATCATGAATTTTGGCGCAAAAAAACGCCTTACTATACTATGTCAAAAAAAAAAAAAGCGATTTTTCAAACATGTTGTAAAAACGTGCCATATGATGAAATAATGTACAGGAGGCTGTGAAAAACACTCCAGAAAGGTTTTCTTTGAAAAAAAATCATCATGAATTTTGGCGCAAAAAAAACGCCTTACTATACTATGTCGAAAAAAAATGCCATTTTTCAAACATGTTGTAAAAACGTGTCATATGATGAAATAATGTAAAGAAGGCCGTGAAAAACACTCCAGAAAGGTTTTTTTTTGAAAAAAAAAATCATGAATTTTGGCGCAAAAAAAAAAACGCCTTACTATACTATGTCGAAAAAAAAATGTGATTTTTCAACAAGTTGTAAAAACGTGCCATATGAAGAAATAATGTACAGGAGGCCATGAAAAACACTCCAGAACGGTTTTCTTTGAAAAAAAAAATCATGAAATTTGGTGCAAAAAAAACGCCTTACTATACTAGGTCGACAAAAAAAAGCGATTTTTCAACATGTTGTAAAAACGTGCCATATGATGAAATAATGTAATGGAGGCTGTGAAAAGCACTCCAGAAAGGTTTTCTTTGAAAAAAAAAATCATCATGAATTTTGGCGCAAAAAAAATGCCTTACTATACTATGTCGAAAAAAAAATTTGATTTTTCAACATGTTGTAAAAACGTGCCATATGAAGAAATAATGTACAGGAGGCCGTGAAAAACACTCCAGAAAGGTTTTCTTTGAAAAAAAAAAATCATCATGAATTTTGGCGCAAAAAAAACGCCTTACTATACTATGTTGAAAAAGAAATGTGATTTTTCAACATGTAAAAACGTGCCATATGATGAAATAATGTAAAGGAGGCCGTGAAAAACACTCCAGAAAGGTTTTTTTTTGAAAAAAAAAATCATGAATTTTGGCGCAAAAAAAAAAACGCCTTACTATACTATGTCGAAAAAAAAATGTGATTTTTCAACAAGTTGTAAAAACGTGCCATATGAAGAAATAATGTACAGGAGGCCGTGAAAAACACTCCAGAAAAGTTTTTTTTGAAAAAAAAAATCATGAATTTTGGCGCAAAAAAAAAAACACCTTACTATACTATGTCGAAAAAAAAATGTGATTTTTCAACAAGTTGTAAAAACGTGCCATATGAAGACATAATGTACAGGAGGCTGTGAAAAACACTCCAGAAAGGTTTTCTTTGAAAAAAAATCATCATGAATTTTGGCGCAAAAAAAATGCCTTACTATACTATGTCGAAAAAAAATGCCATTTTTCAAACATGTTGTAAAAACGTGTCATATGATGAAATAATGTAAAGGAGGCCGTGAAAAACACTCCAGAAAGGTTTTTTTTTTTTTTTTTTAAATTCATGAATTTTGGCGCAAAAAAAAAAACGCCTTACTATACTATGTCGAAAAAAAAATGTGATTTTTCAACAAGTTGTAAAAACGTGCCATATGAAGAAATAATGTACAGGAGGCCATGAAAAACACTCCAGAACGGTTTTCTTTGAAAAAAAAAAATCATGAAATTTGGTGCAAAAAAAACGCCTTACTATACTAGGTCGACAAAAAAAAGCGATTTTTCAACATGTTGTAAAAACGTGCCATATGATGAAATAATGTAATGGAGGGCGTTAAAAACACTCCAGAAAGGTTTTCTTTGAAAAAAAAATCATCATGAATTTTGGCGCAAAAAAAATGCCTTACTATACTATGTCGAAAAAAAAATTTGATTTTTCAACATGTTGTAAAAACGTGCCATATGAAGAAATAATGTACAGGAGGCCGTGAAAAACACTCCAGAAAGGTTTTCTTTGAAAAAAAAAATCATCATGAATTTTGGCGCAAAAAAAATGCCTTACTATACTATGTCGAAAAAAAATGCCATTTTTCAAACATGTTGTAAAAATGTGCCATATGAAGAAATAATGTACAGGAGGCCGTGAAAAACACTCCAGAAAGGTTTTCTTTGAAAAAAAAAATCATCATGAATTGTGGCACAAAAAAAAACGCCTTACTATACTATGTCGAAAAAAAATGCCATTTTTGAAACATGT